>NC_036641.1:5915614-5985211 GCF_002806865.2 Cucurbita pepo subsp. pepo | reverse complement strand
TTTTGAAGGATTCTTTCTCCCGTCTCAATCATTCAAAAAGAGAAAGAAGATAAATAAAGGCGCATACGCGCGTCCCACTACTTCTTCATTCAGAGGGGTGGGAGACGGGACTCATTACTTCCCACTGGGCGAGAGGTGCACCTACCCACTCATCAATCACGGTGTTCAGCTGACTTGCACTGATAGACCCCTATTGTATTGGAATTAGGCGCCCATCTGTTTACTGTTGTCAACTAATCTCTTGAATGTGAAATTCGACTCTCAATGTTAGAACATTTCTGTGAATGCTATTCTGATTTAAGTGGTCCTATTCTGTGTCCCGTGCTAGGAAGCATTGCTCCTCTTTTCATTCCAAATGAAAGAATACGCCCGATACGATTGATTGGTCTATGTGCCTCTCTTATTACTTTTTTGTATCCCCCTGTTCCTCGGATACAATTCGATCCTTCTACGGCCAAATCTCAATTTGTGGAAAGCCTTCGATGGCTTCCTTATGAAAACATCAATTTTTCTTTGGGTATAGACGGTATCTCTTTATTCTTCGTGATATTGACCACATTTCTGATCCCTATTTGCATTTTAGTGGGTTGGTCTGGTATGAGAAGTTATGGGAAAGAGTATATTACAGCATCTCTAATTCGTGAATTTCTAATGATCGCCGTGTTCTGCATGCTGGATCCTCTACTATTCTATGTTCTTCCCGAAAGCGTGCTAATCCCTATGTTGTGCGGAGCTGAGCATCTGATATTCGCTGGGATCAAGCTTTTCCTCTGCGGGGGCCTTGTGCAGTAAACCCCCTACGGGCGGTCGTCCGTCGTCGTAAAGTAGTCCCCGCGAAGCTTTCGGGAGGAGGGGTAGTCTTGTGTGTAAGCATAGCATTTCTGGTCGAACCTGCCCAACCCAACTAAGAAGAACCGAACCTGACAGACACATCTTTTTCCTTTTGGGAGGGTACTCCGAGTAGTGGGTACCTCGTCAGACCTCGACTCGCCTACTCGGGTCTTGTATGAATATGCAGGAAGGGGTGCTCCTAGGTGTGTGTAGGGGTTGTGTTTGTTCGCGAGAATGGATTCCTCGTCAAGTCAGTTTGGGGGGTGTGGACACACTTGCGCGAATTCGGGTAACGGCTACAAGGGAGAAAGAGAAAGGAAACTGTACCCGACCAGGGATGGACGTAAACTCATAAGCTACAGAGGGTAGGGATAATCGTCCAGGTCTCTTATTGTGAAAGAAAAAAGCCGCCCCGCCACAGCAGGTTGGTTCCTCTGTCGTCGCCGGGGAGCTCTTGGTGAGGAGACCTTAGGAGAAGTTGCTAAAACAAACGGGAGGGGAGGATCGACCCGTTCAGTATAATTCCGAAGAAAGACTGTTGGCAGCTGCTGGTGGAGACATTTCTTTGGCCCCCTTCACAAAAAGGAAATGCGGGCTGGGTGAAGCTCGGCAGAGAGTTCGAGAGTAGGGTCCTGCCCTTAAGATGAAGATCTGATTCGAGTTCCAAACCTCCCCCGTACAAGTGCTGCGTACAAGTTCCGGCCAGGATAATTGGGAAAGATCAAACCAATTTGAACCGCTCACATCACAGTAGTAGTAGCGTAAAGGCCGTCAGTCGGGGGTCGGCCATAACATAAGGACCTTTATAGTTATTCGAGAAGGCTAAATGATTGATAAAACGACCGTTCTATTAAATTGATGACATCTCGATCTTGGTTATTTGTCACCTAAAGCTACAACCGGTAATAAAAACCATAGTATATATTCCTAAATTTATGTTTTTTAAATTAAATTATGGTATTTAGTTTAATACTTATATAATGTGACAAATTTATATGAACCCCGGTTCGAGTGTGAGATCCCACATCGGTTAGAGAGTGGAATGAAACATTACTTATAACAGTGTGGAACCTCTCCTTAATAGACACGTTTAAAAATGTGAGGCTGATGATGATACGTAACGGGTCAAAGTGGACAATATCTACTAGCAGTGGGTTTGGGATGTTACAACGAGTCTCACTCCACTTCTTATCCTATATATAATATACCACAAAATTTAAAATTGTTGTACCAGGCTCGTGACAACCTTGAGCATCTAAAGTTTGAACCTTGCCCTCGTATTCCAAAAAGTTAATAAAAACAATTAAGACCACTCGTTCCCTTTTTCAACTTTTTAAAACACCGAGAACCCTAAAAACGATTAATTCAAGGGAAAGTTTTGAAACAGATTACCTTGATGATCAAGATCAAGAGTAAAAAAAAACTTATTTCTAAACTCGTTATTTGAATCACTCCACGAGATAGCCTGATCAAGACTACTATTTGATCGTTTTTTGTTTTTAAACTCATTTTTCTCGAAAAATAAATAAATTTTTAAAAAATTAAATAGGTATCGAGTCGAGATTTTAAGAATTAATTTTCATGGTCTAAATCTAGAATAATATTTATAAAAAGGGAATTTTGTGTCCCATTTGGAAGTAAGAATCTACTTTAATTTCATCACATGGACTTAAACATATTCATGTGACCCACATGGTTAAGGTCTTAAATCTTCTTATCCCAATTTTGTTGCTCGGGTTTGAGCCTTCGATCCTAAGGAGTGTAGAAAAGTTTTGATGTAACGATCCAAACTCATCGCTAGGAGATATTGTACGCTTTTACCTGTTACGTATCGATGTAAAACACGTTTGTTAGGGAGAGGTTTTCACATCAAGAATGTGATGTCACAATCCATCTCTCTTGGGTATCGAGCATCCTCAATGTCATACCACCTGGTGCCTGGCTCTGATACCATTTATAACAACCCAAGTCCGCCGCTAGTAGATATTGTCCGCTTTGACCGTATTGTCATCAGCCTCACGGTTTTAAAACATGTCTGTTAGGGAGAGGTTTCCACACTCTAATAAGGAATGTTTCGTTCGCCTCTCCAACTGATGTGGAATCTCACAATCCACCTCTCTTAGAGACCCAGCGTCCTCGCTAGCACACCGTTCAGTGTCTGGCTCTAATACCATTTATAATGGCCTAAGCCTACCGCTAGAAAATATTGTCTGCTTTAGTCCGTTAGACTCACGGTAGCCTTATAAGTATCGCCGTTAGCCTCACAGTTTTAAAACACGTCTGTTAGGGTTTAGGGTTTAGGGAATCTCACAATCCACCTCTCTTGGATACCCAGCGTCCTCGCTGGCACACCGCTCAGTGTCTGGCTCTGATACCATTTGTAATGACCCAAGCCCACCGCTAGAAAATATTGTCTGCTTTCCGTTAGTCTCACGGTTTTAAAATATGTCTATTAGGGAGAAGTTTTCACACTCTTATAAAGAATGTTTCGTTCCCCTCTCCAACCCATGTGGGATCTCACATTTAATCATTGAACTATGCTCGTGTTTGAGATCAAATAATATAAAAATATATATTTTTCTCCCAAGTCATCAGGTGGGTTGGTGATAAAATATTTAATAAATTAATATTAAAAATATATTTATGAATTAATAATAATATTAGGTGGCAGTTCATGCATCATATTTGATAATTTTTTTTATTTAAAAAAAAAATAGGGTTTTATTGCTACAAGGCACCAACTAAGTTTGGGAGTGGAAATCTGACTTTTGTGAATTAATTTTAAATTATTTTGCCCATATTTAATACTTCTTTAATTTTGTCACATTATTTAATTTCTCCTTCTTTTTATTATTATTATTATTATTTAAAAGATAGAAAAAATTCGTGTTCGTGATACATCGGTCGATAAATTAAAACAATGGCATCGGTTGAATGATACGTTAAAATAAAAATTTTAAAAAGTTCCGAGATTGACAAATGAAAGAAGAGGATTAGGAAGTTCAAAGATCGAGAGAAAACGTTGAGTTATAAGTAGAACTAGACGAAAGAACGGAAATACAAAATATGATTTATGAGGTGCAGATAAATGGTTTCCGTCCATATTTATTAAAAAAAAAAAAATTAAGGGTTTTAATACTGCTTTTGAAAGTTGAAATCTGGTATGAACAGTATTATCCGTCAATATGAGTATTTTTGTAACGCCCCTAATTTTCCGGTCTAAATCAAAGATGTTTGCACGACTTTAATAACACTTCGACACGTTTTCGCTCGTGATCGCTTAGAGCCCCTCTTCCATCAATAGATACTCCCAACGCATTGACCACACGCCCGAGTATAGCCTTTTCCGACAAGTGAATGCTTTACCAAACTCGTGTACAACTCCTTGAATGTGTATTGATTTTCGCTTAAACCATGCTTGGTTTCCTAAACTCTTTCTCCAACTCCTAATCGGAAGTATCCCATGTGTCCTCCTTCCGGGAGAACAAATAGGCGTGAGGAGGGAGGGGGGGCTACGAGCCTACATAACAATTCATTCTTGTGTGTAGCGTGTGGGGCCATGTCACCCGAGCGATCATAGTACGGACGCTCATCAAATCGATTGATCCATATGAATCTCGAGAGTGGATGGTTGACTGTCACCCCCTTGTCCTGGAGGCTCTCCGGCCAGGGAGGGGCTTGCTATCGTAACCATGCCGAAATTTAAATAAAATATTTCAACTAATTAAACCCTATTTATTTAAATAGAAAAAATATAAATCCTAAATAATAATAATAATAATAAATGAATATATTAAATTTGACTATAATTATAATTGCAAAATAAATAAATAAAATTATACTTAATTTAACACAAAAGAATGATTATAAATACTATATATATATATTACGTCAAAATGGGCCAAATGTGTATGGGCCTTGAGATGGGCCCTAACCAGGTTTGTGGCCACAAATTAAAGTTGGGCCTAGAAATTGGGCTTTGAGCTACATCCACTATTTTGTTTTTTTTTTAATATTTATTGGAGTTATTTAATATAATGATTAATGTAATTGTAATTATCCATCCTTAACCTAGTTTTAGACTATTAAATAGCTTAATTAGTATTATATGCCACTAATCAAAAACGAAAATATGAGAACGAGACGTGAATAATAGAACTGTACTGAAAGTTTGCTTTAATATTTTCCGAACTTATATTATATTCAACTAATAGAATGAAGATTCAAACCCAGATGTCAAAAACGAAAAAATGAGAACGAGACGTGTCCTGAACTGATATTATATTCAAATAATAGAATGAAGATTCAAACCCCCGTGTCGAAAAACGAAAAAAAAAATGAGAACGAGACATGAATGATGAAACTGAATCGAAAGTTTGCTTTAATTTTTCCCCGAACTGATATTATATTCAACTAATAGAATGAAGATTCATACCCACGTGTCGAAAAACGAAAAAAATGAGAACGAGATGTGAATGACGGAACTGAATCGAAAGTTTGCTTTAATTTTTTCTCGAACTGATATTATATTCAACTAATAGAATGAATATTTAAACCCACGTATCAAAAATGAAAAAAATGAGAACGAGACGTGAATAACAGAATTGAACTGAAAGTTTGTTTTAATTTTTTCTCGAGCAGATTTTATATTCAACGAATAGAATGAAGATTTAAACCTATGTATCAAAAACGAAAAATCAGAGCAAGACGTGAATGACAGAACTGAACTGAAAGTTTGTTTTAATTTGTTTCCAAACTGGAATTAAATCGTACGTATTAAAAAAGAAATGTTGTTTCAAAATTACTTACGCATCCCCTCTCACCCTTATGGCATGTTTTTCTTTTCCATTTTTTCTTATACAAATTCTAAATCTGCCATCTTCGTTTACGTGTGGGGTTAGGTTAAGTTAAGAGGCTTGCTGCCTATCAAACTACGGTTTAGTTAACTTTAGACATTTTTTATGAAACCCGAGTCCAAATTGTGATAATTGGTTTGACAATATTTTTAACTATTCACTTTTACGATAATAATCAATGTCTTCTCGACTTTGACTTATCGTATACACAAAATTGAACGAAGCTCATCGTTCATAAATTTTAATTTTTAGTTCATTGTGTTTAGCATAAAACGATTAAAGCGGCTCTCAAAAGATAATGTTTTAGCTTCGACAATGATTATAGTCGGGATAAGCAAGCACGAACTTCCGTTTTGAGATAATATTTGTCATATTATATATTTAAATATATGATAAGATATAATATTGTATTTAAATAATTTATAAATATTATAAATATATATTTTTATTTAATATTTTTTATATACATAAATTATTTTAATATTTAAAGTATCAAATACAATCAATATAATTTTCTTTTCATATTTAATATATTACGGGTTAATCATTCAAATTAAATATAATTTTTTATTTTTATTTTTATATATTAAATATTATTTTCAATTTTTTAAATTAAATTTATTTTTAAAAAATATAATATATTCAATATTTATTTGATTTTTTTTTTTTTACTTATTAATCTAGTGTTAATAAGTTAAATATACACATTAATTAATTAAACTCATTAATTAATCAAATTTTTGTAGAGATCTATTTAACTTATAGTGTTCGGCCCTACAAAGATTCATCCGAAACAGGAATCTTGATTTAAATGAGGAATATGAATGGGAAACGAGTCGGGAGGAATTTCTTCCCATTAGCTAAATGAGAACATAGGTTATAAATCTCATCTCGTCGCCGCCCCCAATCCCCTCCAAATTGCTTGCCTCGCCCCGCTAACTTCTTTTATATATATATATATATATATATATTTATTTATTTATTTATATCAAAACTAAGAGATGAGATGAGACGAGACGAGACGAGACGAGGAAGGCTTCCATATCCTCGCCATGTGAACGTCCCTAGTCACTTTGGGATCGACACATAGTTTAGGGTTAATTATGGAGCATTCCATTTGTTTATGGAATATTTGATGAATTCCCTATTTAATTAATTTCCAAGAAAAAAAACATTAATAAATAGGGGCAAATCTGGAAAATAAATTGAATTCTGTTTCACATATCTACGTGGCATTTAATTTAGTTCACAAATCAGTTTCTTATTTTACTGACATGACAATTTTAGCCTTGCATTATTAAAATATATGACTAAATTTTCTATTAATCTCTTTTTATTTTTTTATTATTTCGATTATTATATTTATTTATTTATTTTTGTCTATTTTTAAGAATTTAACTTTAGTTTTTCTTTATTTTTTGAGTGAAACTTTGAAATTGTTTATATTTGTATTTTTATTTAGGTTTTTTAAAATACAATTTCTAAATATTAAAAAACTAAAATTATGAGTGAAATTCTTTTAAAAAATAATTCTTTTTTTAAAAAATATATTTCTACCAGAATATATATATATATATATATATATATATATAAAAATATATATATATATATATATATATATATATATATATATATATATATATATATATATATATATATATATATTTTTTTAATTTTTCATCTGTGTTTTTTAATTCGACTTTGATTATTTATTTATTTATTTATGAAACTTTAAACTTATTTATATTAATTGCTTTTGATATGATTTTTAAAATTTAAAAATTAGGATTTAAAAATATATTTTTATAATTAAATTAGAGAAAAAAGGTTAGCAAATAATCTAAAATAATAAAAAAAAATAGGTTTATTATTTTATTTTATAATTATATCTCATCTTATTTAATATAAGATTTTAATATTTAAATTTCAATTATTAGTAGACTTTTGATATTTTAAAAGGATAATATAATTTGTAAATTATCATAAATTATTAAAATGGAAAATGGAAAATAAAAATAGGAAACAACAAATATTATCCAATAAATATTACTAATTAGATTGTCATATCTTTATATCTAATTAAAAATATACTATTTTTAATATATCTAAATAAAAATTTTAAATAATATATTATAACAAAAAAAAAAAACAAGGATTTATTTATAATATTCTATTAATTTCAAACCAACTAAAAAATTTCTTCAAATTTGAAAATAATATTTAATTTGATTTGAAAATTTGATAAACTAAATCAACAAATTTCATAAACTTAAATTTTATTTGGTAAAAAAAAAAATAAAAAATTTATTATTTTATTTGATTTGTTTTAAAAAAATATCCATATTTCTTTCAAAATTACAATATTACCCTTGACATTTTTTAATTCCTATTTCATTAGGAAATTTTAATAGACAGAAAATCAACCGAACAAACTATATTTTATGGCGAAAGTTTACAATAAAAAAAAATAAAAAAAGGCTTTAGTTTTTTATTAATGTTAAAATAATATTATTTAAGAAAAAAAAAAGATAATGGCAAAATTGTAAATAAAGAAGAATGAGAGGCGTAATTACGTAAAGATAGAATCTCAACAAAATCCATGCACGAAAATTCAATGAAAAAAGAGAGAGAAAATCGAAACCAAAAAATAATTAAAAAAAAAAAATCGAAATTAAATCATTCGAAAATCCGTCAGAGGCACTGCCGCGACTGTGCTTAAATATCTCTAACTGTCACAGAACTCAAAACATCTCTCCCTCTTTCTCTCTTAAACTCTCTGCAGAACCTCTCTCTCTCTCTCTCTCTCTCTCTCTCTCTTGAACTCTCTGCAATTTCTCTTCGCTTCTTCAAGCCTCTCCCAAAATGCTTTCCGCTACTCAAGCTCGTAACATAGTCGGCATCGTCGGTAAGTTAGAAACCTCGATTCTCTATTTTACTTCAATTTCTGGCGGATTCTCTGAATCGATCGAGATTTTTCGAAGATGATTGATTCTGTTAGTTTATTGTTCTGGAACTGTGTATGATAAGTGTTCTTCATGCTGCTTTGATTTTGCAGGAAATGTCATTTCGTTTGGTCTTTTTCTCTCGCCGGTGTAAGTTCTTCGCCGAATTTAGTTGTTACTACGTTCTTGAACATTACGGATTTTACTTATTCTTTTGGTTTGATCGATTTCGTTTATGTATAAATAAGAAAAAGTGTTTTAAGTGAATTTAGTTTTTTAGGCTTTATCTAAGAATCTGGATTCTCAAGTGAGAAACGTTTGATTTGCAATTAAAATTTTAAGCAAATTTCGTTCGTATTGATTTTTTGTTGTTATTATTGTTATTTATGATTGCTGCTGGTGATGTTAGTTTGATCTCTGCTTTAATGTATGTGTATCAAAAAAAATCTGCAGACCGACGTTTTTCAAAATTTACAAAAGCAAATCAGTTGAGGAGTTCAAGCCAGATCCGTACCTTGCAACGGTGTTGAACTGTATGTGCTGGGTATTCTACGGAATGCCTTTCGTTCATCCTGACAGCACTCTGATCATCACTATTAATGGCGTTGGCCTATTCATAGAGCTATTTTATTTGGCTATATTCTGCCTGTATGCTGATTCCAAAGGACGGGTTCGTAATTACTCTTTCTAACTTCTTCCTAATGTAGATTATTGATTTTAGTAACATAAATCCTAGATCATCGATTAATCCAAAAGTTTAAGCTAGATGAATTAAATGTATTAATTTAATTAGCACATAATCAAGGATTCAAAATATTTTAGATCGAATTTTTTATTCGAAATTGTTTATCTTAGATTAATGATTAATTTAGAAGATTATGCAAAATAGTTAATATAACGCACTTTTTTTTTCTTTTTGATTTTATTTCAGAAAAAAGTCAGTATTTGCCTTGTGATTGAGGTAATTTTCGTGGCTGCGGTTGCTGTAGTAACTATTGTATTCCTTCATGGAACCAAGCAAAGATCACTGTTGGTTGGAATAATATGTGACGTATTCAACATCATAATGTATGCTTCTCCTCTAACGATCATGGTAAGTTAATTTCATGATATTTCAATCATGTCGATTAAAAGCAAATAATCTTCTTTATATAAGAATATTTTCTTAAAAAATCTTTTTTATTCAACAGACAAAAGTGATCAAGACGAAGAGCGTCAAGTACATGCCATTTACTCTCTCGTTGGCCAACTTTCTCAATGGTTGTATCTGGACGGCCTATTCTCTAATCAAGTTTGACATCTATGTCCTCGTAAGTAGCATGCATTTCTACTATTTTCATGCAATTAATAACTCTATTTGTCAATAACGTTCATAAACTCGAGACGTTCTGCCATTGATCAACTCAACTACATCCGTTATTTTTTTGTTATAATTCCACTATTGGAAGCAAAACGTCATCCGCATCTGTTTCTTCCATTTATTATGATGTTTTTTTAGAGCCTATTTGGAAATCTCCATGTCTATAAATGAAGTATTGAATTTATTTCATTAAATATATATTTATCATAACTGTTGGATGAAAGTCTCACATAGACTAATCTAGGAAATGATCATGGGTTTATAATCAAACAATACTATCTCGATTGGAATGAAGCATTTTAGGGGAAGTCCAAAGCAAAACCATGTGAGCTTACGCTCAAAGTGGACAATATGGTACCATTGTGGAGAGTCGTGTTCATCTAACAATTACCATAGTCCAAAGCAAAACCATGAGAGCTTATGTCAAAAGTGGACAATATCATACTATTGTGGAGAGTCGTGTTCATCTAACAATTACCATAACTTCGTATTATTTGAATTATTTGGATGAAATTTGCAGGTAAGCAATGGTCTTGGAGCAATTTCGGGTTTCCTTCAGCTCCTTCTCTATACATATTACTCTGTATGCCGTCCAAAGGCGGACGAGAATGCTGTGAAAGCCAATGAAGTTCAGCTCTCCACCGCATAAACTGCAAGTCCATCGAGCTAAGTGAGTATACAAAATTTTCACTTCTTTTGCTAAACACAATAGTTAAGGTGAATTTGTATTGAAACACTGAAAAGTAACTATCAAAGTTCTTTTTCATAAATATTTCACTAAAATCACTATTTTAAAAAGTTATTTAAAACCCGATAATTAAAGTAATACAATAACTACTTATTGAATTTAGGTCCCTAAATAATGGTATAAAGAGTACCAAGAACGAGAAGTTACTCTTCTGTCTTACTTAATTTGATCATTCTTTGATCGTTTCATTCTTGTCTTTTGTAGGTCATTTACAGCGTGGTTGCTATCGTAGGGAGGAATGAAGTTGTGCATAGCTAGAACAGTATCGGGATCGTAGTTTTGACTTTTTCGTAATCTTTTAATTCATATAGGAGAGATTTAGAGATTTATTTTGTTTTGTTTTTTTTTTTTTTTTTGGGAGAGAATTATAGATTTGGTAGCTTTGATGTTAAAGTTTTTGATTTATGAATTTCTTTCCATTCATTATCCTCTTTACACATCTCCATCTTGAATTTTCAGGGTAGAAATATATCAAAATAAATAAATAAATAAATAAAATAAAAAATATATCAAAAAAATAAAATAAAAATAATTAGAGTAAATTAAAAAGGGAAATTAGATTGTTCTGTTTTTATCTTATTTTAAATATTTGTAGATTTTGTAGGCTTTGATTTTTCTTTTAATTCATATAATATTATTAATAAGATTAAATTATTAACTTTGATATTAAATTTTCACTATTAATTATTTATTTTTTCAATTTAATATTGGTATATATTTCTAGAAATATTATCTACTTATATATATATATAGATATAGATATATTTAGTATTTCTAATAATTATATATTCTACCTAATAAAAAATATGAAATTATTTCAAGTTTAAACTATAACATTTTATTGTTACAAATTTTATTTTAAAATCATATCAAATTTTTTATTCTTAGAACTAAAAATAACATAATAATTAATACTGGGTTAATAAATATATTACTATATTATAACTAATGGTTATCTAAATTAATTATCTGGA
Source organism: Cucurbita pepo subsp. pepo (assembly GCF_002806865.2). Classification (NCBI taxonomy): domain Eukaryota; kingdom Viridiplantae; phylum Streptophyta; class Magnoliopsida; order Cucurbitales; family Cucurbitaceae; genus Cucurbita; species Cucurbita pepo. Next base: position 5,973,500 of record NC_036641.1, on the reverse strand, counting down.
TTAACAAAATTAGGCACATAAAATGAAAATTAAATTATATTAATATTTATATGGAAATTAATTAATAGGTTGAAATTTGGGAATGGCTATTTATGTTTATGATTGAAATGGTATAAAATCAACCACTCATGTTAAGAATTAGATAAATATTTGTTAAAAAAGGCCTAAGAATAGAATTACATGTTATTTTCACCAATCATGCCAATATTTTTTATTTTCAACTTTTTTTTATTTTATTGAAAAATTATAATTTGAAAAAAAGAAAATTTGAATTTTTTTTTTTTTTCGGGTCGAACGCGATCAACTCGAAAATAGAGTTACAACCCAACTCAACCTTATGTTACTTTTATATTATTATAATGACTAAAAATTCTTGATGTTTATAACTAATATTAGTTCAGTGTGATATATGAATTTTTGATATTTGAGCTATATGAAATTTTAATTATTAATGTATCATATATGACGGATGAGTATAATTTTTTTTAATTAATTAAAAAATGACTCAACTCAACCCGAAACACATAGAGTTGGGTTGGGTTGAATTGAGTTGTGAACTCTATTCGTGACATTCGAGTCATCAATTCAATCCATTTGAAATTTCAAATTAGTTCAAAAAATTTACAACCCAACTCGTGCATCCCTAAGAGAAAGGTTCTCCATCTCGGCCTCGCCTCGGGGACATCTATAATTAAACAAAAAATTTGTGAAGTTATTAGAAATTTTTTTAAATAGACATTAAAAAGATTATTAGGTCATCAATCTAACCAACGAAACTTTGAGGTTAGTCCAAAAGATTTCTTCAACCTAACTCAATTCAACTCAACCTGAAAATAGAGGATTGTGCTGGATTGGATTGAGTTGTGAATTTTATTCGACTGGCTCAATTATCAACTCAACCAATCCGAACTTTTAGGTTAGCCCAAAAGATTTCTTCAACTCAACTCTGTGATATCCCATATTGGTTAGGGAGGAGAACAAAACACTCTTTGTAAGGGTGTGGAAACCTTCCCTTAGCAGACGTGTTTTAAAGCCTTGAGGGGAAGCTCGAAAGACAATATCTACTAGCGGTGGATCTGGGTCGTTACAAATGGTATCACAGCTACTAGCGGTGGATCTGGGTCGTTACAAATGGTATCACAGCTACTAGCGGTGGATCTGGGTCGTTACAAATGGTATTAGACACTGGACGATGTGACAACCTTCTCACTATTCCCCAAAGCAGGGTAGACATGAGGCGATGTACCGGTAAGGACGCTGGTTCCAAAGGGAGTGGATTTAGTGGCGGTCGTACATCGATTGGAGAAAGAAAAGAGTGCCAGTGGGGATTTGGTGGCGGTTCCACATCGATTGGAGGAAGGAATAAGTGCAAGCTAGGATGCTGGGCCTCGAAGGGGGTCCCACAAGTGGGATTTGGTGGCGGTTCCACATCGATTGGAGGAAGGAATAAGTGCAAGCTAGGATGCTGGGCCTCGAAGGGGGTCCCACAAGTGGGATTTGGTGGCGGTTCCACATCGATTGGAGGAAGGAATAAGTGCAAGCTAGGATGCTGGGCCTCGAAGGGGGTCCCACAAGTGGGATTTGGTGGCGGTTCCACATCGATTGGAGGAAGGAATAAGTGCAAGCTAGGATGCTGGGCCTCGAAGGGGGTCCCACAAGTGGGATTTGGTGGCGGTTCCACATTGATTGGAGGAAGGAATAAGTGCAAGCTAGGATGCTGGGCCTCGAAGGGGGTCCCACAAGTGGGATTTGGTGGCGGTTCCACATCGATTGGAGGAAGGAATAAGTGCAAGCTAGGATGCTGGGCCTCGAAGGGGGTCCCACAAGTGGGATTTGGTGGCGGTTCCACATCGATTGGAGGAAGGAATAAGTGCAAGCTAGGATGCTGGGCCTCGAAGGGGGTCCCACAAGTGCCAACAAGGACGCTGCGCCTCGAAGAAGATCCCATCTCGATTGGAGGAAGGAACAAGTGCAAGCGAGGACGCTGGGCCTCAACCGCGTGGATAACACACTATTTGTTTTAAAATTGTGTAATTGTGCCCAATCTTATCCACATGGAGAGTGAAGAGAAGACCCCACTTCGAACCAAATTTCTCGCACAATCTGTGAATAATACACCAAACAATCGAAAAACCTTATCTCCATCTTCTTCTTCCCTATCTTCGAATCCTTTTCTCTCAACGATTTCCCACAAACAAGATCACAACCCCCTGATGTTATTTCACTGTTCAAATTGATTCTGTTTAACGTAGCGTTAATGGCGACCATTATCTCCTGTAAGTTCTGTTCGTCTCTTCTTACCTCCAAATCCTCCATACCTACCAGCCATTGTCGCTCCTCGAAGCTCTGGAATGGCGCTTTCTCCAAACGATTCGGCTCCAGATGGTCCTCCTACAATCCAATAAAATGTGAGCTTCAGAATGCGAAGGTGAGATCTCGTTCTTCAATTGCAATGTTGTTCGATTTGATGGTATCGAGTTTTGTTCTTGCCAATGCTGTAGCCTGTTGAACTCTGAGTGAATATGGCGTGGAGATTTTACCGTAACTGATTGGATTTGTCTTTTGTATGATATTTTGTTGCAAAATTGAACTTCTCTTGGAAGAATTCTGCTTCAAGTCATATGAATTTTGTTTGAATTATGAATTTAGTTGCTTAACTTTGATGATTCGGTGCCAAATTAGCCCAGTTCTTCACCATAAGCATGCTACATTATCATTTAGTGAAAATGATAAGAACTACTTAGGATCACAGTTTAAAGTTCAAGAACGTAATCATAACGTTTTAAAGTTTAGAAATCGCTCTGAGTTGGTTTAATGGTAAAAAATGACCGATATAATGAGTTTCGTTGACAACCAAATGTAATAGGATCAGGTAGTTGTCGTACAAGAATTGTCGAGGTGCATGCAAGCTAGACTAGACACTCACGTATACAAGTGATTAAACGGATACAAACATTGAAGTTTAATGATTAAATTTGGAATTTGACTTGTGAATTAAGAAATGAACAACAAATGGTTGAATGAGTTCATATTTTGTTTACCAGAAAAGCAGGCCATTTTGCTTGAAGGAGATTGCAATTTCAACGGCTTTGGCATTTAGTTTAATCACAGGGGTTCCTGCATTAGGCTCCTCTGCAGATGCATATGCAGCTACTGGTCCTGTAATTCCCGACCTGTCCGTGTTGATATCCGGTCCGCCGATAAAGGATCCTGGAGCTTTGTTGAGATATGCTTTGCCTATTAACAATAAAGCTATTAGGGAAGTTCAAAAACCACTTGAAGACATTTCTGAAAGCCTCAAAATTTCTGGAGTCAAGGCACTTGATTCTGTGGAGAGGGTAAGTTATATGATTGTTGTGCCTGTTTTTCTGCCTTGAAATAAAAAATGTTTCCAAATGGTTCTTAGACATGTTCTTTGTTGCTCTAGAATGTGAGGCAGGCGTCCCGAACGCTCAAGCAGGGGAAGGATTTGATTGTATCGGGGTTGGCAGAATCGAAGAAGGAACATGGAGTTGAAGTTCTTGGTAAACTGGAAGTTGGATTAGATGAGCTTCAAAAGATTGTGGAAGATAGAGATAGAGAAGCTGTTGCGCCAAAACAAAAGGAGCTTCTTAATTATGTTGGCAGGTGAGTAATAGCCATATTCTCCATGCTGATGGTTGCATTCTTATTATGTTGGTAAGAACTACTTCCCGATTCCCGACAATCTTCATCCGGGTTCTTCATCTCAACTCAGAGTAGCTTTAAGAAAGCCTTTTGATCCATATGTATGTTCGTCCTATCGGTGTTCTGAAGTCGTACAATTAAGAACGACACACCAGTTTAATGTCGAAATTGGGTTAGAAAGGACTAAGAAAAGATAATCGTCGTTAAATTATAATCTCATATATACCCTTGTCATTGACTGCAGCTGAGATCTTCGTGGGGCATTCGGTTTCTGCAGTGTTGAAGAAGATATGGTCGATGGCTTCCCGTATGAAGTGCCTGAGGAATACAGAAATATGCCTCTATTGAAAGGGAGAGCAGCTGTGGATATGAAGGTTAAAGTGAAGGACAATCCGAATGTCGACAACTACGTTTTCCATATAGTTTTAGATGGCTATAACGCTCCCGTAAGCTCTGGGAATTTTGTCGACTTGGTCGAACGACACTTCTACGATGGCATGGAAATCCAAAGAGGTATATATATAGAAGACTAGATTTACTTAATGAATATGAATATTATGAGAGATTTCTGTACTCTGTTGAACATGTTCACTTGACATCTTCCTATTATAATATGACTTAGCAAGGCCACGATATTTTTATCGTTTTTGCAGCGGATGGTTTCGTTGTTCAAACTGGTGATCCAGAAGGTCCTGCAGAGGGTTTCATCGATCCTAGTACTGAGAAAACCCGGACCATTCCATTAGAAATCATGGTTGATGGGGAGAAAGCACCATTCTATGGGGAAACTTTGGAAGTAAGGCCTCTTTTTCTTATTATGAGATTCCACCTCGGCTGGAGTGGAAAATGAAGCATTCCTCATAAGAATGTGAAAACCTCTCCCTAACCGACGCGTTTTAAATCCGTGAGGCTGACGGCGATACGTAACGGGCAAAAATAAACAATATTTGCTAGTGGTGGATTTGGACTGTTATAAATGATATCAGAGCTAGACACTGAGTAGTGTGTCAGCGAGGACACTAGGCCCCTAAAGGGGGGTGGATTGTGAGATCCCACATCGTTGGAGAGGAGAACGAAGCATTCCTCATAAGAATGTGGAAACCTCTTCCTTACATGCGCGTTTTAAAACTGTGAGACTGAAGGCAATACGTAACGAGCCAAAGCGGCCAATATCTGTTTGCGATGGGTTTGGGCTGTTGCACCTATATATTTAGGCATACCGAAATTATTAGGGATTTATTAGGTATACCGTATTCATTTCATACAATTTTCAGTTAAGCCACCCGGGTCTGCACGAGGCACGAACAAAAACTTTGTCGTAGTGAAGTTTGATTCTCTGCTCGAGTTTTAGTTATTAGTTTTATCATGTGTTTCAAACAGGAGCTTGGTCTATACAAGGCTCAAACAAAACTTCCCTTCAATGCATTTGGAACTATGGCCGTGGCTAGAGAGGTGATAATTCTCTCTCTTTCTCTCGCCCTTTCTTCTATGAGCGGCCAGTTTCATGTTGTTCGGTGCTTTCCATGCAGGAATTTGATAACAATTCAGGATCTAGTCAGGTGTTTTGGCTGCTAAAGGAAAGTGAACTTACTCCTAGTAATGCTAATATATTGGATGGTCGATACGCCGTGTTCGGTTACGTCACCGAAAATGAGGATTTTTTGGCGGATCTTAAGGTTGGTGACGTTATAGAGTCGATAAAAGTAGTGTCTGGCCTGGATAACTTGGTGAATCCAAGCTACAAGATTGCTGGTTGAGGAAGTTTGCCATGTGAATCAATTCATTAATGAGGCATTCAGCCTTATTGGTTATGAGTTCATAGATTCTTTGATAAACCCTTTTGAGGAACTTTGGATCGTAGTTTTCAGAATCGTTCTTTACCAACGATATGTATTTTTCTTGAAGTTGAAAGTTCAAATCATTGAGAAAAGAACGATACTCTAATCTTGCCTTATTTTTATGTACTACGTGCCTTCAAATTCTAATTTGTATCCACTTTTAATTAAAAAGAAAATACAAGGAAAACAAAAGTTTGGAGTTACACTCAAAAAAGCTTCATATAAACCCGACCCATATTGTAAAAGTCCAAGCTCACTGCTAGCAAATATTGTCCTATTTAGGGTTTCCTTTTCGAACTTTCCTGCAAGGTTTTTAAAACGCGTCTGCTAAGAGGAGGTTTCCATACCCTTCTAAAAAATGTTTTGTTCTCCTCCCCAATCGATGTGAAATCTTACAATCCCTCCCTTTCGGGGCCCAGCGTCCTCGTTGGCACTCGTTTGCTTCTCCAATTGATGTGGGACCCCCAATGCACCCCTTTAAAGACCAGCGTTTTTGTTGGCACACTGCCTTGTGTCCCCACCCCCTTCGGGACTCAACCTCCTCGCTGGCAAGCACTCGTTCCCTTCTCTAATTGATGTAGGACCCCCCAATCCACTCTTTTAAGGACCAGCGTTCTAGCACACTGTCTCGTGTCCCCAACCCCTTCAGAGCTCAACCTCTTCGTTTGCATATCAACTAGTGTCTAGCTCTGATACCATTTGTAACAGTCCAAGCACATCATTAGCATATTTATCATCTTTGGACTTTTTCTTTTGGACTTTCCCTCAGTTTTTAAAACGCGTATGTTCGGAAGAAGTTTACACACCCTTATAAACAATGTTTCGTCTCTTCTCCAACTCATGCGGGATCTCACACATATTGACGTACCGAACCCCTGACCAAGTCTTTTAATTGATGAAATTGTGAACTTTCCTTAAAAGAAAATCCACAGCATTGCCCAAATATTATTAACGAAGCTTTGTAATAATGTTCAATCCAAGTTAACAGAAGAACATTGAAGCTTTTATCTTTCTGGAAAAATTTACTCATTTTTTCTTCACAAGGAGAGGGAAGGAATCGCTACAACGAAAGAAAGCATATAGCTAGCTTATACCCTTCACTCTACTTGTTCCCTTCATTCTCAAGTTCCAGTTCCTTTTCAATTGGACAAATTACAATCCGAATCTTCGACGTTGCATTATTGCTGCTGCCATCGTTCAAGGACCTCGGTACCTGCGGAAGCAAAAACAGCCTTGAGACTGATCGATGGGGATCATACCTCCACCCTTCGATGTGTCAATTGCTTCCAACATGGTTACAACCTCATCCATCTCTGGACGCTTGTCTGGGTTAGCGTCCCAACATCGCTTCATTACATTTGCAAGCGAGCTCGGGCAACACCGAGGAATCTCTGGCCGAAGATTCTGCAATCAGAGAAGATGAGCTTTCATCTTCAGCTTGTGTTAAAGTTAGGTACATTGTCTATTCAGAATTAGATCTTATTGCTATTAGAATGAAATGGAGAAAGTTCAACCACAATTTCAAATAACTAAAGATATGATCTATCATTTCAACCGACCTGTCGGACAACCGCTGAAGTCACTTCCGAGAAGCTAAGGTCGGGATACGGCATATCGCAGCAGTATATTTCCCACAAACAGATGCCAAAGCTGTAGACATCACATTTCCTGTTATATGGATTGCCATTGAGAACCTGTCAAGTTTCAAGTCATCCCCAATGTCAGATTTGAAGGATAGCCAGAAGCAAAAGGCTAGCTGATGAACATTTATCCTAGCAAACAAACTGAACAGCAATCATAACGAAAGAAGGCTAAGCTTTTACCAATCATGCTAAAAGTTGAAAATGAATCCATGCTCCTATTTAATCTCTTAGCTTTCAGTTTTTTTTTCTTTTCAGAGCTCGTATAAGGTGAAACGAGTCTCATAGCCTATAGAGTAGCTCAACGAACTTCTGAGATCCCACATCGGTTGGAGAGGGTAACGAAGCATTCCTTATAAGTATGTGGAAACCTCTCCCTAGTAGACCATTCTAAAACCGTGAGGCTGACGACAATACGTAACGGGCCAAAGTGGACAATATCTGTTAGCAGTGAGCTTGGGCTGTACAGAACTCCACACAAATCACAAACCAACATTCCTATCTCAGATTTTACAATGGGGTATGTTTTCCAACTAAAGAGAAAGGTTTTTGCATTAACCAACTCAAAATCTAATTGTTTATCCACTAATTCAAAGGTTAGTAATTTCGTCCTCGCGACTTAACGGAGTAGAGCCAGATGAAGTAAGCTAAAGATTGAGCCACTGCTTTCTAATTGATGTTAGTTTTTCATTTGCACCATATATTTTACACTATGAATAAAGATATAAAAACCCCATCAGAAAGACTGGCTTAAAACCCCACGAGATTCAAGATACCGAATAGGGTAGACTAGTGAGAAGCATAAAATTCAACATAGCAAGAGCAGAAGAGAGGTTTGAGTTCAATATTCAAGGCAATTCGAGCATGTACCTCTGGAGCCATATAACCAAGGGTTCCAGTCTCGCCAGTCATATCATTGGGATTTGAGGCCTCGACACGAGCAACGCCGAAGTCTGCAATTTTTACCGTTCTTGTTTTGTCCAGAAGCATATTTTCTGTCTTGACATCTCTATGGACAATCTTCTGTGAGTGAAGATAGCTCAACCTACAAATGGCACCCACCTTGAGTTTAAAAGCACAAGTCTAATGTACAAAAAGTTGCAGATATCCAAGAAGTTCTAGAATTCGGAACTCTCTGGAAACGCAAAAAAAAAAAAAAAAAAGCCTAGAGATTCAGTATTGGAATTTAACCCTCTTGCAAGGTCTAATGCTAGCTGGACGACTACTTTGAACGCCAGCTTTTTCCTCCTGTTCTTTATGAGGTAAGATTTGAGAGCACCTCCAGGACAATATTCAACAACGACACAACAAATATTGCTCGGCATGCCAATTTGGCCATTTTCTGTTTGTACTTGTAGATCTGAGGAGCCTATTGTTGCTCCTATAAACTGAAAAAGTTAATGAAACACCATAAGTCATCTTTTAAACCTATATACAAATAACACCTTCAATATGGTACGTTTAGGTATGAAACACCAAAAGAGATTACGTTCGTATTGGCAACTAAGCCCATAGCTTGTCTCATTGCAGATTCAAGACACTTTGCTTAAAGATTTGAAGCCAATAACAAAGAACTTATAATGATTATTACTACGGCTACCACTTCATAATTTTTGTCCTATGAAAATGCAAAGAATGGAATCAGATGTATTCTCTCAATAGTCATAGAATCAAAAGGCAATTACCTAAGTAGAAGTGCTGATCCATGAAGAAATGGATAAGTGAACAAGGAAAGTAATCATAATTTCAAGCTTTCTTATGCCAAGTTGGTTTATTCATTAAAATTATAAGTTAATCTTGGACAAGGTCATGATGAAAGTCAAGCTAGGAAGAACACACCATCGAATCTTACCTTCGTAACGTTAGGATGGTCAAGCTTGTGCCAAACAACAACTTCTTGTGTAAAAGCTGCTCTAAGCGACGCGATTTCTGCCTCCGACCTATGACCCTCTTCACCCCAGTCAAGAAGTTTAACTGAGGAAATATAAACCAACCTTTTGTTTAAGCAGTGCCAAAACAAATTCCCCAAAAGTTCTTCAAAATAAGGGAAAAAGACCCAACAAAACAAAGCTTAAAACGATTACTAATTTAGGCAACTTAAAGATTCAGATACCTATCAATAAGTAACAAAAAATCCCATTAGCAATCGAGTTAATTCCTTTTTGGTGTTCTTCGTTTTCCAATTTTATGTGCAACTGTGTTCTTTAAAAGGGTGCATGTCAACAATTAATGGGGACACCCAAAAGTTCCAAAAAAAGAACAGTGCAGTAGTTAATGCAAGTAGCTGTCTGCTCAAGCCAATCTCGTGAATCAGTGTTTTGTTGAGGATAATATCTACAAAGAGACCATAACTCCAAAAAAGAAAAAAAAAAAAAGAAAAGAAAGCCAAATAGAACTCTCTCAGTTCTATCCAATTCAAAACAAGACAGAAAAAACTTCATGTTTGCAAACAATTGATGCAGCAGAAAAGTGTTTATTCTCATTTTGGCATAATATCAAACAGGTTTAGGGCATATCCTTCCTCAGAAGGCATCGATTCCTCAGCTATTTAAGAACTATGAGAAAAAACCCATTTCATTTATGAACAATCACCCAAAGAAATTCAAAATCAAAATCCTTATATGATCTTCCGCCAAATTCAGAATCAAAATCATTATATGATCAATGCAATTACAAAAGCCGAAGAAAACAGAATCAATATCGAGTGGCTTCAACCATGCATTTATGAACTGATTTTCTCAGAATCAGTAACTCATTCTTAAACAAACAGAGTAGAGGGAGAAAAATCCCGTACCAGCAACATCTTGGCCATCATAAATTCCACGATGAACAGTTCCAAAAGTACCACGAGCTATGACGCTTTTGATGATGAGTTTAGAAGGATCAATCTCCCATTCCTGCCTGGCGATCGGCAGCTTTCCACCACCACCACCGCCGCCGCCGCCGCCGCCTTCGTCTACCTTGCTCTTGTTCTTCTCCATAGTCCATGCTTTGCTCAAATGTCTCTGCAACTGCTCGTCTAAGCTCTTCAGATCTATCTGATCTGCCCTCACATACCCACCTCCAGTTTCACTCTTTTCCTTCATATTTCCCTCAAATTGGACAAAATCAGTGACAGAAATTGGAAGGCACAGAGGCGATTGTTCCTCCTTCGAGTACTGGAAATGATGATGGGTTCGTTCGTGAGTGTATTTCTGGGTTGGGTAGAGAGAGAAAGGGGGAAAAAGCGAGAGAAATTAATAATAGTGAGCACAAGAAAAGCACAAGTAGAGAGAGAAGAGTGAGTGTATTTTTCCTCTCTCCATGGATTTTGCCTGAAGAAGACGAGTGTTTTTTCAGTCCCACATCGGTTATTTTCTGCACTAACAAACGCTCTCTCTTTTATACACGTCCGTTTCTTCGCCTGCCCCTCTTCCTTTTGGACTATTATTGCTTCTTTTGGTCAAGTCACAAACTCAATATTATATATATATATATATATATATATATATATATATATATATATTACCTATTTTAGTTTTAAAATTTGTGTCTAATAAATTAGTAAATAATTAATATATATATATATATATAAATCGATAGTCGAACAGGGTAAAAAAGAAATGAAAACAAAGTTAAACAATCAAAACGGGGCGAGAACTGAGCCACTAGCAGACTTAAGTTTAAGGTCGTCCACTAGAACTGTCCACGAAGCGAGAGCGGAGAAGTTTTCCTCATCTCCGTCATTGCCTCCTATTTTATTTCTCATCAGCGCAATATTTTTAATTTATTTTTTATTTTTTGCAGAGATTTCGAGTATTGAGTTTCTCACGGGGAATTTTTCTCAGTTTATTTATGTATACATTTTTTTTTAAAAAATGTTCATGAATAATTTCCATTTTCGGTACAATTTCTATTTAAAATTAAAAAATACTGATAAATTTAATAATATTTCATAAGGAAAATAATAATATCATATTCAACTTAATATCTAAAAATTCAAATTTCAATATTACAATATAGCTTCAATACTTAAAAAAATATATATATTTATTAACTGAGTAAGTAAATGTATATTAGTGGGTTAGGGTGGGTGAGGATTGGGTTGAAAACGAGGAAAAAAAATGTTTAATATTTAAGGTTTGGAGATAATTTATGAGGTGTCGATATGGTTGATGCATTAATAACAATGACTAGAGTATGATTTTTTTTTTGATTTTTTTTTACAAAGGGATATTTTTTAAATAAAATATTAACAACTTTCATAAAATATTAAAAAAAAAAACTAATTAAAAATAAGGGTATTTTTTTATAGATTTTTTAAAGAAGGTTTTAAGTGTAATATTGATATTTTTAACCATTTAAGAGTATATTTGGAGTTTGTTAAAAAGAAATTGCCTCTATATTTTATAGCTCGGTCTTCTAGAGGAGCACGGAATATGGGAAAACTGTTAAAACGGACGCTGTGGGATTGAATGATAGCTGAATTATTATTTTAATTTTGTGTGGATTTACGAGGCTGGGAGGAAAATAACTAATTCAGGATTTGTTTGGACTTATTTTAATTTTGGGAAAAAAAAATATATAAATCCTTATTAATTTTAAATTATTATGCAAAATTGTAAATTAGAAATATTTTTAAAAAGGAAATTTTACGTTTATATATATATATATATTTTTTTTCAAAATTTGTTTAGTTTTTTAAAATGAAAAATAATATTAGCTTAGACTTTAACTCCGTCACACATTAAACGAGAGTTTGGAAGACTTTACACCAATTGGTGTGTATTGGCACTCGGAGCCTCAATTGTGGTAGCATCTCATGATATTAAATATGTAAATATCATGAACATGCTAACTTCGACCCGATGATATATTCAGCAAACAATTTCTAGCAACGCATAACAGAGAGTTTGGAAGACTTTACTTTAACTTATGGAAATTAACATCTAGTGGTGTGTATGGCAATTAGCTAGCTAGGTATATAAAAATTGTAGTACTTTACCTAGTTGTGCATGAAAATTACTTTACATATTTGGTGTAGTCTAATTTGTATAAGACAATTACCTAAATATGTGCCTAGACATCATAGTGAACTACCTAATTGTGTGCATGAAAGTTGTAGTAATTTATCAAGTTTGTGCATGAAAATTACTTGGGGGAAATTACTCGTCTTTATAGGTGGGAATAATACTAGGATTTTCAAAGTTTCTAAACATATGATCAAATAACCCAATAAAAACTTCAATGACAATTCTTGAACCGTAATAAGCTAAATAACAACCAGCCTTCTTAAAGCAATCTATGATAACTAACTCAGTTCTACTGATGCACGAGACTAGAAATCCAAGATGCAGCATGCATATTTAAATAAAGATCTTTCTCAAACACGAAGTTGTAAATCCAAAATTTTTGAACAATGAACGGTGAATATATTTAGGTTCACTTCTCAGAAACAAGTGAGTTACGCCTATTCGTTCTCGCGTCGTCTACGGCCAAGCCTCTGACCCCAGTTTTCAAGAAGAAAGTTTTAGAAAAAGAGATTTCGAAAAAGAGGTCTGAAAGCAAGATTTAAGAAATTGAAATTAGTGTTATATGGGCATGTAAGCAAAAGGCAACAACAATGGATTACTGCATATAACTGTCGGGTAGGGAGACAAGGTATGCAACATAGGTAAGATTTTATCAAATCTCCAATTATGATCTCAGAATCTAGAACTGAAATGTGCTCCAATGTTTGTGGTGAAATAAAGCCCCACTTAGTCTCCAAAAAGGAGTCAAAAGGAGAAATGTTCTAACATATTATCAAATGAAAGATAGTACAAAGAATGTTATTGATGTGAAGGAAGTGACCTATGAATTTTCAGTCTAAAAAATAAAAAAGGCATTGAAATTTAAATAATGAATAAGAAGATGCTATTCCAGTGGGGAGCAATACGATTCTCGTCATATATATTTATTCTTAGAATCTGCACATTTCAATATTATAGCCTCTATTTGCCACTATTTCTGTCACCGTACAAAAGTTCTAAGTATCTTTCTATCGCTTATTCTAGAATATTTTTTGCTAATCAAGAGCTCCTAAGCATCAACTAATATTTCTATCATCTAATGTTGGAGCTTTAAGAATATTTGATTTCAATAAACATCTACCGACCTTCAACTTTAATTTAATAAATCTCTACTTAAACATTAAATGACATGCTAATTGGACTAATAATCAATTTTTCAATGCAATATCAAAGATAAAATTCTTACTTGGTTTGATTTAATTGGTCTACTCTCGAGTATTGTATGTTGTATCTGCAATTTATGAGGCATGTCAACATTTAAGCATTGATATTAATGTCAAAAACTAATAAGAATCATGACTGAAACATTCTAGAATAAAGAGATTAAATAAACAATCTCGGGTATACTTAAAATTCTTACTTGATTTGATCTAATTGGTCTACCATCGAGTATTGTATGTCGTATCTGCAATTTATAAGGCATGTCAATATTTAAGCATTGATATTAATGTCAAAAACTAATAAGAATCATGACTGAAACATTTTAGAATAAAGAGATTAAATAAACAATCTCAGGTAATCTCGGGTAAACTTAAAATTCTTACTTGGTTTGATCTAATTGGTCTACCCTCGAATATTGTATGTCGTATCTTGAATTTATAAGGCATATCAACATTTAAGCATTGATATTAATGTCAAAAACTAATAAGAATCATGACTGAAACATTTTAGAATAAAGAGATTAAATAAACAATCTCAGGTAATCTCGGGTAAACTTAAAATTCTTACTTGGTTTGATCTAATTGGTCTACCCTCAAATATTGTATGTCGTATCTGGAATTTATAAGGCATATCAACATTTAAGCATTGATATTAATGTCAAAAACTAATAAGAATCATGACTGAAACATTCTAGAATAAAGAGATTAAATAAAGAATCATGGGTAATCACTGGTATACTTAAAATTCTTACTTGGTTTGATCTAATTAGTCTACCCTCAAGTATTGTATGTCGTATTTGGAATTTATAAGGCACGTCAACATTTAAGCATTTGATATTAATGTTAAAAACTAATAAGAATCATGACTGAAACATTCTAGAATAAAGAAATTAAATAAACAACCTCGGGTAATCTCGGGTATACTTAAAATTCTTACTTGGTTTGATCTAATTGGTCTACCCTCGAGTACTGTATGTCGTATTTGCAATTTATAAGGCATGTCAACATTTAAGCATTGATATTAATGTCAAAAACTATTAAAAATCATGACTGAAACATTCTAGAATAAAGAGATTAACTAAAGAATCTTGGGTAATCACTGGTATACTTAAAATTCTTACTTGGTTTGATCTAATTGGTCTACCCTCAAGTATTGTATGTCGTATTTGGAATTTATAAGGCACGTCAACATTTAAGCATTTGATATTAATGTTAAAAACTAATAAGAATCATGACTGAAACATTCTAGAATAAAGAGATTAAATAAACAACCTCGGGTAATCTCGGGTATACTTAAAATTCTTACTTGGTTTGATCTAATTGGTCTATCCTCGAGTACCGTATGTCGTATCTGCAATTTATAAGGCATGTCAACATTTAAGCATTGATATTAATGTCAAAAACTATTAAAAATCATGACTGAAACATTCTAGAATAAAGAGATTAAATAAACAATCTCGGGTAATCGGGTATATGAACTAAATTTGTAATTCAACTTCCTTTAACCTTGTGCATAATAAATCTCTATCATGCTAGAATAATTTTACTATCTTCCTAGTGGTAAACAGTGTATAGTAAATTTTAATTTCAAACAATTAAAAGTATAGTCAACAAAGGGGAGTAAAGAAGAACAAAAAAAAGTTACCCTTTACTGCAATGCACCAAAATTACAGCGTAGACATGGGAATGAGCAAAGTAATTTGTTTCATGCAGCTAAAGAAGGAAACGACCCGTGACGCCTAACCTTTTTGACTTAAAAAGAGGGCACTGAAAGAGAAGAAAATTAAAGGGGAGGGGAGAGTCACAGGGCTTAAGCGTTATGTACCTGTTTTCTGTGGGTTGGACTTTGATGGGCGGTTGAGATTTTAGGCGCCTCGTGAATTTCCCATGCATCCAGATTCACTCTTTTCCACAAACCTGCAAGTTCTTCAAAATTCTAATAGCTTAGCCTTTACGACATTACAAATGGCGGCACAACCAGATTATATTTACAGCTTTCTTTGTAAGGATTTTTACCTATGGAAAAAGTAGGCTGGATTTGGGAGACCTTCTAGTAGGCTGGATTTGGGAGACTATAGAAGGTCTGTGAGATCCTGCATCGATTGGAGAGAGGAACGAGTGCTAGCGAGGACGCTGGGCTCCGAAGGGTGGTGGATTGTGAGATCCCACATCGATTGAAGAGGAAAACAAGTGCTAGCGAGAACTGGGTTCCCGAAGGTGGGTGGATTGTGAGATCCCACATTGGTTGGAGAGGGGAACGAAGCATTCCTTATAAGGGTGTGAAAACCTCTCCCTAGCAGACGCATTTTAAAACCTTGAGGGGATGCATGAAAGAAAAAGCCCAAAGAGGACAATATCTATCTACTAGCGGTGGGCTTAGACGGTTACAAGGTCACTCCAAGAAACCTATCTCACCAAAGTCATCACCACACAGAAATATATAATCTACATTAACTATCAAACACGTTTATCTAAAATACGTCTTCTATTACACTTTCCCAAACATATTAAAACACCTGCATTTTCTAGATAAATCTTCAAATCTAGAATATTTTACCAATCCAACCCGCCAGTCTTTTTTTTACATATCTACAAGTACCCCGTCTCTTGTGCACATCTCGACCGTTCTTACGAAAAAATTGTCTTACTCTACTATATCTATATGGTTGACATGGTAACTTCTAAGATATTCAATCCTAGGTAGGAGAGGTAGGTGTCCGCCATAACTTAAAACTCATTTTCACTCTCCCCACTATCTTCACTAAGAGAACCAAAAATGCAAAACAATAATAAAGGTGTCACAAAGCAGTACTAAAATTGTAGAAGGATAATATTGTTATATATTGACATGACTTTATAGGAGCGTACTTGGCATTACAGACAGGAGAAGAGTAAGAAAGATGTAAAATACTGAATTCAAAAAGACAGAAGTGCAAATAAAACCTTGTCAAAGATAGTTTCACAAACTAAAGCTGCTGGGCGACATTGGGCATTGCGCAGGTACAAAATCTTCAGCAATTGTCCCAAAAGGTTGACAATAGGACTTGCTGACCAAAAACTATTTCGTGGCAGGATCCTCCAGCTCAACCAGTTTGAAATCGGTACGGTATGCCGTGTACAATTCCTCGTGAATCTAGCTTCCAGGAGGAAATGTCAAAATCACGAACCTACATAATCATGTCTGTGTGAAGATATAGAAGTATCAGTTTTTTTGTGAAATAGTATTAAGTAATCTCAACAACAGGAAAATCAAATGCGACGTTTCTTCTTCTCCGGTGTTGCGTGTACTTGTGTTTTAATCCCATAAGTTTTCAACTGAAAGTTTTCAAATGCTTCTGAAATGGCTTCTACCTGTAAATTATATGGAAAAGTATTGAAGTTTGGAAACATAAACAAAAACATGATCACAATAGTCTTGCATCAAAGTACACAGACCAGTTCGGGTTTCTTCGAATACACCCTTACTATCATATCTTGATATGATGTTGGCAGTAAGTGGCTTATGCGATCATCAGAAATCTTGAATTTATCGTTGCTTTCATAGTCCTGAGTGAAACTGAGTCTTATGAAAAGCAAATAGATAGATGACAAAACAAAACATCCTGCCAAATAGATTCTTGTTCCAACCGAGGAATCAAATGTCAACCAATGCAAGAATAACAACACGAGTCCAGTAACATGTAATTTGACATGACAAGAAATATTTATACCAGTGAACAATCCCCAATTGGTTCATCATTGACTATACAGATATCATGTTATGTCACCTATAATGTTAATTTTAGAATATTGAATAACGACAAAGATTCACATAACAAAATCTCGTAAGCTCGGTTTCGAAAGGATAATGGGTGAAGTAACGTACCTTAAAGAAATGGATCCTGGGATTGATCATGCAAAAGAGAGATCAAGTTAGCAACAAATAATTTATCACAACTACTGCATCAGGACGACCCCACCCCCCCAAAAAAAAATTATTGGACTTTCTCAACAACCTTTCAAGAGGATTATTTCTGCCCCGTGTCAAGTCGATCCTAACGTTGCTGACAGCAACATCATCCTCTTGTAGCATCACTCCACCATTTTTCTAAACAATGATATCACAAACAATGCTAAAATTCAGACTCTACTTCGTTACCCAAAGCAAACTACATGATAAAAAAAAGTCTTAAGAAGAAAACCTGAGAACAAACAATATCTTTAGCAGTTACATCCTTGAAATTTTCCAGTTTGTCTTTTGGGACGGCATATTCATTACAAAACTGGAAAAGGAGAAAGGTCCAACAATTTAAGCTTCACTTTGTATACATCCACATAAATCTACAGTACTTTGCTTTTATGCAACATTGAAGTCCAAAAGGAATAGTGAAAAAAAGGTCAGAACCTGGTAGAGATTTCTTCTCCGGATTTGCAAGATAAGATCCCTAGATTCCTTTAGTTCTTGGTCTGAAGCTGTCTCAATTGTTTTAACTACAGAATCATCTAGCTGCATTTTAAAAGAATAAGAGAAACACAGTGAACAACAAGCACAGAAAAACTATCACGAGCATGAGAACTTTGATAAATAGTATTCAAAACCTTCCAGTACTGGGATGGATCGTGGATGTGAGATGAAATTTCCAGATAATCATTTGCCTTCAACAGAGCATCAACTAACATAAGCTCAATGGCCTGCATTTGCAGAAGAAAAATTTATAAGAAAACTTTATATTTTGTCTTTTTATNAAAAAAAAAAAAAAAAAAAAAAAAAAAAAAAAAAAAAAAAAAAAAAAAAAAAAAAAAAAGTATATAGGGGTAGAATTTGTAAAGGAGAATAAACATTGGCAAGGGAAGGAGGAATTAGCATAAAGACAAATTATTAATTTGATTGAAGTATTATTCTCTCCATTCTTACCTTAACTTTTGGGTGCATATAAACTGTTCGATACAAATCAGCCCGAGTAGAAAACAACTTGTGAATGGTGAGATCTGGAATATCACAGCTCATAAGCTACAACTTTAAAGGCCGACTAGAATCAAATAAACAGATCAGGCTCATAATACTAACAGTCCTTCGCCTTATAGCAAATTTCATCATCTATAACTCGCATAGTCTCCATTAACCTGCATGGCAAGCACAGACAACACTTGAACAATACACCCTTGAATCAAATTCCACAACCCCACAACAAAAAAAAAAAGTACAAAAATAAAAGCCAAAGACATTACAACCATACCTCTGAAACTGAAAGTTGCACCCTAGACCGCAAGCTCGACAATCACGAACAATATAATCAAACCTAAAGTAATTGTAATGTTTCAACTGGAAGACTCGTAATCAAATATTAAATTTGAAAATCAACAACTAATTACTTGTCCACATCAATTCCATTTCGTCCATTTGCAACAATGTCGTACAAGAATCCCTTCTCCCTTGAACCCTATTTATCACGCATAAAATGTACTTACAGTTCATAAAACTCATTAACTCAATCTATCAAAACTTCTTCCAGCAAGGAATTCCCAAAAATAAAAAATAAAAATAAAAACTACTACCTTTGGCCGAGTAAATTCAGAACTAGATAGTATCATATCCTGACAATGTCGACAAGTACCAACATTAAACCTTAAATCATTAGAGTATTTAACATAATAGGCAATTAAGAAGCACAAACATGTGACACAGATGCGACACGACACAACAATTTCCAAAAAATGTAGGACAAAACATGGACACGGCAACAGTCAATTTCCAATAAAGAAGGACACGGCACGTTGAGGACATGTTAATTTTTTTAAAAAAATATGTGTGCACCCTGAAATGTTAATAAAATCTAATACTTTTAATTTTTTATTTCTTTATAAACATGTGTATATATTTTTTAAATATATGTGTCAGACAATTTGTTGGAGTATGTTGGTGTTACACTTGGGTCATTTTACAAGTGGCGGTGCTTTATAGTTAAGCATCATAACAGTAGGCCAATATTTTCTTCTCTTTTTTATTTAAGCATCTTAGTAGCCAATGCAAGAATTATATGCACAGAAAGAAGTACAGAATAATTGGTAAAATATAAGCGTACCTTAACTCTTTTTATCATTCCAGAATCAATATCAATGTGGTGCTCATCAACAATATGGTCAACCATCTTAACCGACATAAGTTCATGAGACCTATAATGAAAAATCAATCAATCAATCAATCAATCAATCAATCAAGTACATGGCAAAATATATATATATATATAACCTGCACAACACTATGCAGATAAAACACTATTCAAGGTATGTGATTCTTCGGGGAAAAAAAAAACAGATTTGTAACCGAAGGCAACCCTTAATGAAGATGTCAGTTACCATTCATAGCCACTCAGAACCTGAGGGAGGAACTCGCGCTCAAACAGGTGACTAAAAGGCCCATGGCCTACATCATGCAGAAGGCCTACAAATTAACAAAGAAATAATAAATAAACCAACAGGCAACACATAAGAATTTAGATAAATTGGAAGCAAAAATCAACAAATAAGTGAAAATAAGCCAACAGATATATTAGAAAAAGCATGTCAGACAGAAATAAATACCAGCAAGTTTCACAGTTTGGATATCATTGTGATCAATATCAAGCTCTGCTCCCTACAAGATAAAGGCATGAGGCATCTATAAGAAATTGTCTCTAAAATTACTCCATAAATTAGCTATTGCATATATGACATAATATCAAAAAGGAGCTTCTTATACTTGGTAATATCTAAGCTTTTCAACAGCTTCCCTGGCAAGCCAATACACTCCTAACGAATGTTCAAACCTAGAATGTACAGCTCCCGGATATACCATATGCGTCAAACCTGAACATGTAACAAGCTTGATTCCAAGGACATGAAAATAGGAACTTACATTGAATAAAACTACTAATTTATGCTTAAAATACTTGAGGCAGACCTTAACGTGTGACTGTCATGAAAAATTTCAGTCTAAAACAAGCACTTCACGGTAAGAATTTCTTACCACGTCGCTGAGATATAAAGGTTCTTGGTACTTCATTCGTAGTGATCAATAAGAATAAATTTTACTTATACAATTATCATAAATATGCCAATATATAAAATTCAAACCGAACAACAAGTGAAACACAAACTATTATCAGTGAAAGTTGTTTATCAACTTAAAACTTTAGAATATTGAGGAGAATCCCAAGCAATATTTGACCAAAAGCCAAATGCATTCATATTTCTGATCTAAAACAGCTAGGCGCACTTCATGAGCCGACAGTACCATATGCAAACCTCCTAAATACACATTCACGCATGTGAAGTAGCGACCTTAAATTCCTGGATAATCAAATACGGCTACAACATTCACGACAATGAATAAACAAGGAGGAGAACTCACCAAGCTGTTTCAATTCACGAAGCCTGCAATACAGGAATGATTCAACTCATCAGGCTACAGCGTATGGAGAGTATCTTCAGAACTACCAAACAAGCCACGTCTTAACCATTTTTTCGCCCTCAACCTCATATTTCTTTTGAATACACACATTCAATTAAATAATAAACAACAAATCAACATATACACAAGCCAGTTCACATTCTCCTCCATTTTCCATAAGTGAAGTGATATCTCCACTCCACCGCCCCACAACTACAACAAGATAACAAAAACTCACCTCTGAAACTGCTCGGTATCAATAAACTTCAAAGAAAGCTGCAACGAAAGAAAGAAACACCGCAAATCAAATTCCAATTCCGAGAAACTCAACACACCGGACCGCAACATTTACACAACAAAACCAAAAGCATCATAAAATTCTTTTCCAGATTACGCTCAAAACACAAAAACACGTTACCGGATCGAGGTAAATGTTGCCGTGAACGTTGTCATGGACGTGCTTGGAGCAGCGGAGATCCTGGAAGGATGAATTGAAGTTGTGAACCGGAGCGAGCGACAGTTCGTCGATGACAGAAGCCCCCATACCGCCACCAAAAAGTAATCCTCAAACTCCGAGCGACGAACAGACGGAGAATCAAAGCAGGATATATATATAAACACGAAGGAAATGGAAGATGAAGTGAATGCTGTGGTTGGTTACGAACGGGAAGAAGACGAAGAGAGAAAGAGAGAGACGTTCGATTTGATGCAGAGAACAATGGAGTCCAGAGGGAGAGTAATGGAGAAAATGTGCCGCCAAAAAACGTGATAAATGTTAATAAAAAAGAGAATAAATGGAACAAAAGGCAAAGGCGAACCAACCAACTAAATGGAGTCCAGGTGTTTTTTATTTATCAATTGTTAGAGGAACACGACTTTTTTTATTTATTTATTTATTTTGAGTTATCCGTTGTTAGAGGAACACGCTGATAATGGTAGGATATTGTCCTTTTGAGTGTGAACCTCCCTTTAATAGGAACACGATCCTCTATAATGGTACGATAGTGTGAACCTTCCCTTAATTGAGGCTCGACTCATTTTCTTTTGGAGTCCTTTTTTCGACATTTGAGGATTTACCAATCTATTGGCACGACTAAGTTTAGGGCATGGCTCTGATACCTTATTAGACGACGCGACTCTCCACAATTGTATGATATTGTCCACTTTGAGCATAAGCTCTCATGGCATTGCTTTGTGCTCCCCAAAATGCCTCATACCAATAGAGAGAGTATTCTTTGATTATAAACTCATGATCATTCCCTAAACTAGTCGGGACTTTCCAACACTTGTTTTATTGGAATATCTATGAATTTAGGTGCCTATTTAAATTGAAATGGGTTGGAATGCTATTAAAGTTTGAGATCGCTATCAGATATTATCCGTTATAGTTGTTACATTAGGTTCTTGTACTCTTATAACGAATGCTTCGTTTTCCTCTTCAATCAATGTGGGATCTCTCAATCCACTCTTTAGGCGCCCAGCGTCCTCACTGACAGCTCGTGACGGGTTCTTCACTTCAATCAATGTGGGATATCTCAATTCTCCCTCTTGGGGTCCCAGTGTCCTTGTTGGCGGCCCGTGACTGTCTCTCCTCTCCGATCGACGTGGAATCTCTCAATCCACCCCCCTTGGGGCCTCGAGTCCTCGCTAGGAGCATGTGACTGGCTCTCCACTCCAATCAATGTGGGATCTCTCAATCCACCCCTCTTGGGACCCAAAATCCTTATTGGTGACCCGTGACCGGCTCTCTTCTCCAATCAATGTGGGGTGTCCCAATCCACCCCCTTGGAAGCCAAGCTTCCTCACTGACACACCGCTCCTGACTGACTATTAAGATATTGTTCGTTTTAGCCCGTTACGTATCGTCATCAGTCTCACGATTTTAAACCTAGGGAGAGATTTCCACACCCTTATAACAAATGTTTTGTTTCCCTCTCCAACTGACGTGGAATCTCTCGATCGTAATAATAATGTTCGCACTTTTTTTTTTTTAACGAGAAACGGGTTTTTTCATATTTTAATTAATTAAATAGTATTACTAAATAATACATTAATATAACTTTTAATCAAAATAATGATAAATTTAAATTTATTTTATTACTATTTGATTTAATAATAAAAAAAAAACAATTAATGAAAAAGTTCGTTGAAATGAAGAAGATTGCTCGTTTTATAAGGTATAGATTCTTTGCTCCATTTTAGCAAACACAATCATTGAATATATATATATATAATATATATATATATATATTTTAATGATTCTTAGTAGCGGTCAATTTAAGCATAACTTAGTTGATAAGATAATAATAATAATTTGATAAGATAATAATAATAATTTTATAAATTTAATAGTTTGAATTAATTGTTAACTTAAAAAAATTGAATTAAAAGATAATAATAATAATTTTATAAAATTAATAGTTTGAATTAATTGTTAAATAAAAAAATTAAATTAAACCTTATTTCTATGGTGACATTCCTCCATTTTCTACTTGCTACTTGTCTCTGGTAACCGTGAATATCTAAGACTAACGGTACCTACAAATCAATACGGGTTCTTATAATATATTCTTATTCTCATATAGTCTAGAGTTTTTACTCGGGCTCGAGCTATTACCATTAGCACCAACACAAAGAATCCTTGTCCCACAGAGAGATTGCAAAACGGTCCAAGTGGAAGAGAGTTTTCTTAGCTCTTGATACGTCCAATTTCGACTTACGTGCTTTCTATAAATTTTTTCCAGAGATCACCCAACATAGAATTGCTCAAAGCTCGGGCTTAATTTGGAGTTTTTATGATTAAGCCACTAAAAATGAAAGTGTACTATAACAGCCCAAACCCGCCGCTAATGGATATTGTCCTCTTTGGGCTTTCTCTCCAAGTTTTTAAAATGCATCTACTAGGAAGAGATTTTTACACTCATTGTAAAGAAGGTTTTGTTCCCTCTCTCCAACCGACATGAGATCTCACAATCCACTGCCCTTTGGGGCTCAACGTCCTCGCTAGCACTAGTTCCTCTCTCCGATCGATATAGGATATCACAATCCACCCCTCTTCGAGGCCCAACATCTTTGCTGACACATTGCTCGGTATCAGCTCATGATACCATTTGTAACAATCCCAGCTCACCGCTAGCAGATATTATTCTCTTTGGACTTTTCCTTTCGGGCTTCCTCTCAAGGTTTTTAAAATGCGTCTAGAGGTTCCAAGGAGCACAAAATGAGTACAATGGGCTATCGAGGCCCAATAAGGCCCAATCAGAAACGCAATAAATACTAATCCAAATCGGATAACATATATAAACGAGAGGTCAGAATAATTCAGAATCCCAACTCGCAGCCATGGCTGTGACTTCAACTTCCACTACATCTTCTTTCCACTCCAATCCCAAATCCTTCTTCCTCTCTAGCCTGATTTCGCCTCCTAAGCTCCTTCACCGGAAATTCCATGGTTCCGTCGGCCGCCGCCGGCATCCGAATTCGACGGGAGTGCTGTCCGTTAGGGCTTACATGGAGAATCCGAACTCTCTGTCCGGATTTGCGAATAAGGTGATCGGTTCTCTGCCGGTAGTCGGACTGATCGCGAGGATTCTGAGCGACGAAGGCGGCGTCGGCAGCGACATTATCGATTTCGCGGAGTTTCGGAGACGAGTTGGGAAGAAATGTACGATTATGGATTCTAAAGCCTTCTATGACTTTCAAGAACGAAGGGGCAAGGTAATGCATATTAATATATATTTTTTTCTTAATATTTTAAATTATACTGTTAGAGTTAACGTGGAAGCCTCATTTCAATCGTTTTAGTTTACAATGGATTATCATTTTAAGACTTTAAAATTAATTTATGTCCTATTACCTGTTCTAGTATATTCATGAATTTTAAAAAATTCATAAATTTAAAAATTAAATTTACAATTTTAAAAATCTATGCAAGAAGTAGATACAAATTTCAAGATTTAAAGTCTGAATTCATAATATATAAACTATCTATAGTGTTCATTATGTTGTATTAGAATTTGCAACTCATAATTTAATCCAAAGAAGACTTCAAAAAAAAAAAAAAAAAAGGTTAAATTGTCATGAACTTAAGTTTTCGTATGTTCTTAAATTTTCATGTTAAATTTTCATGTTCGTGTTTAGAAGGTCTCTAAAATTTAAAAAATATTGAGTAAATTCCTAAAATCTTGTTCTTGTGTCTCATATGTTCATGACTCATTAACATTATCTAAAATTTATGAATCAATTCGACATAAAATTGAAAGTTTAATGTTCTATTAGATACGAAAATTTTCGTCTGATAATTTGTTAATTTTTAGATATAGAATTAACACGTGAACTTATTAGATTTAAATTAAAATTTAAAGTTAGAAACATGTTTGACATCTTAAAAATTATACATAATAATTCATCAACTTTTTTAAAAAATCAAGTGTAAATGATAACATTTTGAAGTTGAATATATGGTTGTGGCAGCCAGGAGAGCCTTTGTTCGTTCTAATGTGCTGCTGGCTGGCAGCTGTGGGAGCTGGTTTGCTTAAATCAGAGGAGATTTTGGAAGGCGTAGCAAGGCTTAGGATTTCAGATGATATTGAATTTGAAGAGGAGACTTTCCTTGCTATGATGAACGAGGCTAGAGAGGTATGCTATTCTCATCTTTTGATCTTCAACTTTTCTATTTATTCTATTTTCATTCTTGAAATGTCTGAATTAGATTTGGTTGCATATCTTGAAATGAAATAATTGTTAGGAGCGAAATCACGGTCGGTTGGGGAGGAGAACGAAACACTCTTTATAAGGGTGTGGAAACCTTTCCCTAGCATACGCGTTTTAAAAACCTTGAGGGGAAGTCCGAAAGGGAAAGCCCAAGGAAGACAATATCTGCTAGCGGTGGGCTTGGACTGTTACATGATTTCACTTTGATCTTAAAAAATTTATAGTCTATTTTCACTCTTCGCACTTACGTGCTAGAATCATGCTTCAAAGTGGCTAAAAAGACCCGTTGATTCTGATAACTTTTTGGATCTATTAATAACTGTCATCGTTTGATTCGCCTTAGAAACTATTAACAATTAGTACTCTATACGTTTGACGTTCCTTCGTAGAAACGAGAGAAACTAAAAGTTGCTGTTTCGAAAATACCAATGGAGGTTCGAGTTGAGAAAGCTCTCGATGCCATTTATGTTTGTTCATTTGGAAGAGATCCAATAGAGGAAGATGATGAGAAACTCCTAGTGATTATGCTGAGTTCTGTTTTTCCAACTGTTGGGCAAACTGAGATTCAAAGGATTGTTAAAGAAAAGGCTGTTAGAATTGCTGAAGGAAAGGACATTGCCATTGTTCCTGAGCCACAACCTTTGTCAAAAGAAGCTATTTTAGCTCAAATGAAAGACCTCCAATTCCTTCAAGAGAATAGTGAGACATGAGTGATAAATTTGTTAGTTATATCGACCTCTAAAACTTGTAAGAGTTGTTGATTCTTCCACTCCACCGTTTTTTTGTTTAGAAAATATTGGCTATTCACACGAGACAACTACCTAATCCTACTACATTTAGTTTAGCTGTCGAGTTTCCAATTTGTTTAATCGGCCCGTCAGTTCCATTTTACACTTAAAAGCCTAATCCTACTACATGCTCACACTCCCCATTCGACCCGTCTTGAAACACAGACCAAGGAATCTGAAATGTGTGCGAGTTAACGGGCGAGTAAACTCGTAAGGTGCAAGGAAGCTGACTGGTGGGATCCCTTTGTGGGTTGCACCACCGACCGACCTTAATCTTTTGAGAAGGGTTTGAGTGTGAGCATGCCTGTCGAGACTCGAAAGATGGTGAACTATGCCTGAACATAACAAAGCTAGAGAAAACTCTGGTGGAGGCCATAAATTCAAGAGGAAAAGAAAAAAAACCTCTAGTTCATCCATTTTACACTTAAAAGCCATAAATTAGGCTTTATGGACTAAGAGGAAGAGAAGCTTAATCGTTACTTACCGACCATGTCCTTCACCCCCACAGCATATGGTATCGGCATTGTCTCCGCACGGTAACCATATCCAATAAAATTTTACGTTCTAACTTTTCAAGATCTTGTTTACCTAAAATTTTTAGGATTGTGTCTATCTAGTCATCGTTTTCGTACGGGAACGTACTAAAAATACCCTTTTTCTTTCCTCTCGTCAGGACAATTTGTTTTACGTTCTTCTTCTTATGCTCTTCCGTAAAATCCGACATTCCCAATGTAATTCGAATCAAAAAGACGAAAAGTAAAGAACTGAAACTATTAGAATTTGGTGAATCTGAAATGTGTTTCAACCAAGGAAAAGATTCAATCATTGGATTATTTCATCAAGGAAAAAAGACTTGAAATTCTGCATCATTCTGATTGCTTGAAAGAAATGGTAGAAAGATGAACTCCATCTCATATTTATTGTCAACTTATATACCAGAAAAGGCAATTACACAAAGAAAAGTACATCATATATAGAAAAACCAGATCGTTCTGTCGATAATAGACGATGCTCATACAGAAATAGACGGACTAAAGCTGAAATCGAGTCCCCAGAGCTCGAAAGTTCCTTTAACGAAGTCGTAGTGACCACCCTTGAGTCCAAGAGTTCCATTCACCAAACCATCCCTAACAAATGGATAGGTCAAGAGATTCCCAAGGGATACATCAACTGCTTCCTGCATTTACAAAGAAATGGAAGAACATGTTATGAACTTTCAACCATTCTCTTAAGTTTTTACTATCTGCATTTGATTTTAACTGCAAAAGTGAATTTTTATTACCTTTTCACAGTGTGTACATAGTTCCCCAAGCTCTCCCTCACCATGCTTTGATTTCACCTTGGCCTTAGCAGGCAACCCAATTTTCACCCATTCTTCAATGAAATCACTGTTTTCATTCAGAAATGTGAGTTCTTATCAGTTTCTGTAACGACCCAGATCCACCGCTAGCAGATATTGTCCTCTTTGGGCTTTCCCTTTCGGGCTTCCCCTCAAGTCTTTAAAACGCGTCTGCTAGGGGAAGGTTTCCACACCCTTATAAAGGGTGATTTGTTCTCCTCCCCAACCAATGTGGGACATCACAATCCACCCCCCTTCGGGGCCCAGCGTCCTCGCTGGCACTCGTTCCTTTATCCAATCGATGTGGGACCGCCCCCAAATCCACCCCCCTTTGGGGCCCAGCATCCTTACTGGCACACCGCCTCGTGTCTACCCCCCTTCGGGGAACAGCGAGAAGGCCGGCACATCGTCCGGTGACTGGCTCTGATACCATTTGTAACGACCCAGATCCACCGCTAGCAGATATTGTCCTCTTTGGGCTTTCCCTTTCGGGCTTCCCCTCAAGTCTTTAAAACGCGTCTGCTAGGGGAAGGTTTCCACACTCTTATAAAGGGTGATTTGTTCTCCTCCCCAACCAATGTGGGACATCACAGTTTCTTACACAATTAGTACCCAAATATCACACACTTTCTTGCTCTTGACTGCTTGTTTTGATCAAGTATCTGTTTCAGAGCGAAATTCGGGTCCAAATACGTTTGGATAACTATTTTTTAACGGTTGTTTTCAACTGTTCTCGTTTACGAGATTTTCATATACTACTGTTCTTGAGTAAAACAAATGAAGTTACCAAGTTCGAGAAAGCTTAGTGACCACTGAACCCAAAAGCTTAAGAAAAACAAATGAAGTTACCAAGTTCGAGAACGGTTGCTAACCACTTAACCCAAAAGCTTAAGTAAAACAAATGAAGTCACCAACTAAGAGAACAGTTAGTAACCACCGAACCCAAAAACATAAGTAAAACAAATGAAGTGACCAAGTTCAAGAACGGTTAATAACCACCGAACCCAAAAGTTAAAGTAAAACAAATGAAGTTACCAAGTTCGAGAACGGTTAGTAACCACTAAACCCAAAAGCATAATAACTTGAACTTTTTGTTAGATGTCGTGTTAAATCGCTACTTAGCTCAACAGTTTAAGCTGATGAGAGACTAACTTTAGCACGTTATCCAATCACGAAAATATTACGGATTCGTCTTTGTGATTGGACGACATAACATGAACAAAGAAAGGGCTTACGTTGAGTATTTTCCATCAAATGGAAAGGTCATGAGCCCTTTAATACCACCACAAGCACTGTGACCGATCACAACAATGTATTGAACCTGCACCAGCCAAAACGTTCATTCATCACCCAATTTTACTATTTAAAAGCTCTCCCAAGCCAAAGGCACGACTTCTTGGGTTCGTTCTTCGGTACGAATTAACTTCAAACTAACGATAACGACTTAAGTATAAGGTCGAAAACGGGGTATATACCTTGAGATGAAGAACAGCATATTCAATGGCGGATCCAGTTCCTGAGAATTTGCTCTGTTTTCAAGAGATGAAAAACAAAAAAAGGCCTAAAATTTAGATTCAAACACGATCAAAATGGAAAATGGAGCCAAAAAGGTTGATGAAAAGGAATGAACACCAAACCTGATCATATGGAGGAACCAAATTGGCTACATTTCTGACCACAAAAGCCTCCCCTGGTTGGAAATCAAGAACATGAGATGGGCAAACTCTTGAATCAGAGCAAGCAAACACCATGAACTGCATTGTCCAAAAACAATAATTAATTAATTAATAAACCAAATTAAATGTCCCNAAAAAAAAAAAAAAAAAAAAAAAAAAAAAAAAAAAAAAAAAAAAATCATACCTTGGGGCTTTGGCCCTTGGCAAGTTCACCATACAATTCTGGGTTCTTGCTGAAATCCAAAGAGAGAATTAAATAAATGAAATAAAGGGAAATAAAAATAAAGGTGAGATCCGAGAGAAGAACGAAACATTAGGGTGTGGAAACTTGTCCCTAGCAGACACATTTTAAAAACTTTGAGAGAAAGCCCGAAAGAGAAAGTCCAAAGAAAACAATATCTACTAGCGGTGGGGTTGGGCCGTTACAAATGGTATCAGAGCTAGAAACCGAGCGATGTTCCAACGAGGAGGCTGAGCCCTGAAGGGGGTGGACACAAGGTGGTGTGCCAACAAGGACGTTGGGCCTCGAAATGGTGGATTAGGGGGTCCCACATTGATTGGAGAAGGGAATGAATGCCAGCTGGGTGATAAGATAAGCAATCACTACAAGGGGAGTAAGATTTGGATTACCTTGTTGATCGAATATCTTAAGGTAAGAACATTGTTTGAGATTCGAATCACTTCACAAGCAAGATTAGCTTGAATGATTCTTGTTAATCAAATATCTCAACGCAAGAACGAACGTTGAAGTGTATTATATGATTGATGTCTCTTGGTTCATATCACTGGCCTCGAATGGGGCAGATTGTGAGATCTCACCTCGGTTGGGAGGGAGAACGAAACATTATTTACAAGGGTGTGAAAACCTTTTATTAGTAGACGCGTTTTAAAAGCCTTGAAGAGAAGCTCGGGAGGAAAAGCTCAAAAAGGACAGTATCTACTAGCGGTGAGCGGTGGGCTTGGGCGGGCGGTTAAAGAAAGAAAGAAAGAAAAGAAAATAAAAGGCTTACTCATATTTCTCCTTCTTGAAATGAATGAAACCAGATTTGAGTCTCTCAACAGCATCATAGCTTGGCTTGGCTGCTTCTCCGCCACTCTTCAATTCAGCTGTTATCTGCTCCACCTTTGATGTTGCTTCTGCTTTCAAATCTCCCTTCTCTCTACACCCACCACAAATATTTTCTTTTATCAAATTATATACATACATTTTTTAAAAAATATTATGTATATTCCTTTGAAGGTGTGTACCTGAGGAGCTTCTCCAAGGCCTCAATGGCTTCCTCATATGAACCATTCCCCATGTCTTCTCTCTACCAACAAAGAATTTGCCAAAAAAGGGTAATTATAAGAATAAAGTTTCATCCAAACCTATTTGGGTATGTAGATTCAAAAGTCAAACGGATTCCCGTAAAGTCAAAAGTACGACAGGCTAAAGGATTCCTTTCCTAAACTAGCGAGATTTGATTCAGAACAAAAATGTTACCCCAAACAAGACTTAACAGTGAAGTTTCAAACGCGTGAAATGATAGGTAATCAAGATATCTCGAAAGAAAATACGGTTTTTGAGATACAAATAATCACAAACAAGACTTAACGATGAAGTTTCAAACCCGTGAAACGATAGGTCATCAAGACATCTCGAAAGAAAAATAGGGTTTTCGAGATACAAATAATCACATATGGACAACTTTGACGATCGTTCACCTCTAGTATGACACGTTCCCTCCCAATTATATGATTAACAGGATCAGTCGTCTCTCGTGTAGGCCTCTTTTGATTTTAGAGAGGCAAAGTCGTTTCCTCTAGTGATAGAACTCGCTGAGAAATGCACTTTATTTTTATTTATTTTTTCCTCTATATATATATGTGTATGTATGTATGTATATGTATATGTATATGTATATGTATATATAAAAAGGAAATAAATGGATACTTTATTTAACGTAAATATTATGTTATGTAATTAATGGGCAAAATAGGAAGGGGACAGATGGGTGAAGTTAGGCACTAGGCAGTCCATGCGTTGACGTTACATGTC
Source organism: Cucurbita pepo subsp. pepo (assembly GCF_002806865.2). NCBI lineage: Eukaryota > Viridiplantae > Streptophyta > Magnoliopsida > Cucurbitales > Cucurbitaceae > Cucurbita > Cucurbita pepo. The sequence continues at coordinate 5,942,183 of NC_036641.1, read as the reverse complement.
GGTTACGGTAAGAAACAAAACAGACATTAATACGTTGCCACGTGTCCTAATAAGAGATCGCCACGTTAAAAAAAGGTAACGTCTGTGATTCTAGGCTAAAAAGGAACATGGAGGAGAAAGCTGGTGAAATGACACCCACCTCACAATTTCTCACTTCCACCCACTATTATTTTCAAATAAATATAATTCTTAAAATAAAGGCTAATTTTTATTTGAAGAAATTAGTTAATTATTTATCCATATTTCTTTCGAACCTATGTCGAGTACGAATGAGGGTGAAGAAACCATTCATCGCTCACATTCATACTCGATATGGGTGCAACGAAAACTTATTCCATACTAATGTTATATCTATAGTCATCTATATATTATACGAACATTATCGGTCAGAATATAGTTTAGGAGATAGATGTAAATTACTATCTCGAGCAGGAGTGTTAAAAGACTCGTTCAACCTAACCCAACTTGTAAGATTTGGTTGGATTATGAACATATTTGAATTTGATTGGATTTGTTAACCCGTAAAAAATAAAAAATTGTTGTTAATTTTAAAAACCTTAAAAAATATTTCAACTCGGTCCGACCTAACCAATAAAACATCCCTAATTTAAATTTTTTTAGCACCGACATGAAACGATAAGGGACATTGACAGCAAAGTCGAAGAATATTCTATGGTCTTTATTCGGACAAATGTACCTCTCTTGTCCTCTCCCTTATTGTAAATTATTAATTAAAAATTAATAAAANGTTGAAGTGTATTATATGATTGATGTCTCTTGGTTCATATCACTGGCCTCGAATGGGGCAGATTGTGAGATCTCACCTCGGTTGGGAGGGAGAACGAAACATTATTTACAAGGGTGTGAAAACCTTTTATTAGTAGACGCGTTTTAAAAGCCTTGAAGAGAAGCTCGGGAGGAAAAGCTCAAAAAGGACAGTATCTACTAGCGGTGAGCGGTGGGCTTGGGCGGGCGGTTAAAGAAAGAAAGAAAGAAAAGAAAATAAAAGGCTTACTCATATTTCTCCTTCTTGAAATGAATGAAACCAGATTTGAGTCTCTCAACAGCATCATAGCTTGGCTTGGCTGCTTCTCCGCCACTCTTCAATTCAGCTGTTATCTGCTCCACCTTTGATGTTGCTTCTGCTTTCAAATCTCCCTTCTCTCTACACCCACCACAAATATTTTCTTTTATCAAATTATATACATACATTTTTTAAAAAATATTATGTATATTCCTTTGAAGGTGTGTACCTGAGGAGCTTCTCCAAGGCCTCAATGGCTTCCTCATATGAACCATTCCCCATGTCTTCTCTCTACCAACAAAGAATTTGCCAAAAAAGGGTAATTATAAGAATAAAGTTTCATCCAAACCTATTTGGGTATGTAGATTCAAAAGTCAAACGGATTCCCGTAAAGTCAAAAGTACGACAGGCTAAAGGATTCCTTTCCTAAACTAGCGAGATTTGATTCAGAACAAAAATGTTACCCCAAACAAGACTTAACAGTGAAGTTTCAAACGCGTGAAATGATAGGTAATCAAGATATCTCGAAAGAAAATACGGTTTTTGAGATACAAATAATCACAAACAAGACTTAACGATGAAGTTTCAAACCCGTGAAACGATAGGTCATCAAGACATCTCGAAAGAAAAATAGGGTTTTCGAGATACAAATAATCACATATGGACAACTTTGACGATCGTTCACCTCTAGTATGACACGTTCCCTCCCAATTATATGATTAACAGGATCAGTCGTCTCTCGTGTAGGCCTCTTTTGATTTTAGAGAGGCAAAGTCGTTTCCTCTAGTGATAGAACTCGCTGAGAAATGCACTTTATTTTTATTTATTTTTTCCTCTATATATATATGTGTATGTATGTATGTATATGTATATGTATATGTATATGTATATATAAAAAGGAAATAAATGGATACTTTATTTAACGTAAATATTATGTTATGTAATTAATGGGCAAAATAGGAAGGGGACAGATGGGTGAAGTTAGGCACTAGGCAGTCCATGCGTTGACGTTACATGTCGGTTACGGTAAGAAACAAAACAGACATTAATACGTTGCCACGTGTCCTAATAAGAGATCGCCACGTTAAAAAAAGGTAACGTCTGTGATTCTAGGCTAAAAAGGAACATGGAGGAGAAAGCTGGTGAAATGACACCCACCTCACAATTTCTCACTTCCACCCACTATTATTTTCAAATAAATATAATTCTTAAAATAAAGGCTAATTTTTATTTGAAGAAATTAGTTAATTATTTATCCATATTTCTTTCGAACCTATGTCGAGTACGAATGAGGGTGAAGAAACCATTCATCGCTCACATTCATACTCGATATGGGTGCAACGAAAACTTATTCCATACTAATGTTATATCTATAGTCATCTATATATTATACGAACATTATCGGTCAGAATATAGTTTAGGAGATAGATGTAAATTACTATCTCGAGCAGGAGTGTTAAAAGACTCGTTCAACCTAACCCAACTTGTAAGATTTGGTTGGATTATGAACATATTTGAATTTGATTGGATTTGTTAACCCGTAAAAAATAAAAAATTGTTGTTAATTTTAAAAACCTTAAAAAATATTTCAACTCGGTCCGACCTAACCAATAAAACATCCCTAATTTAAATTTTTTTAGCACCGACATGAAACGATAAGGGACATTGACAGCAAAGTCGAAGAATATTCTATGGTCTTTATTCGGACAAATGTACCTCTCTTGTCCTCTCCCTTATTGTAAATTATTAATTAAAAATTAATAAAATAAAGAATAAAGGACAGTTTTGGTATAAATTAAGAAAAGAGTAAAATAAAGGTTGCAAGTAATACCCACATTTATGGAAGAATCCCAACTAAATTAACTAACTAATGCCAAATTAACCTAATTCTACTACTAAATTAGTTAAAATAAAAAGGAAAAACCACACAACGAAAAATAATTTTTAAATCGAAGACGCCTAGAGCTCTTCTTTTTTCGATCTACCCAATAGTTATCGTGCACAGCGCATGCATGCAAATGCAGAAAGAGCTTACGTAAGTGGATAATAAGAGCAATTCAATGAGACCAACGTTTTCTTAATAATCGTTAATGTTAGAAAACACGAACTTTCACAATGGTATGATATTGTCCACTTTGAGCCTAAGCTCGGGTGGCTGTGGCTTTACTNTCCGCCACTCTTCAATTCAGCTGTTATCTGCTCCACCTTTGATGTTGCTTCTGCTTTCAAATCTCCCTTCTCTCTACACCCACCACAAATATTTTCTTTTATCAAATTATATACATACATTTTTTAAAAAATATTATGTATATTCCTTTGAAGGTGTGTACCTGAGGAGCTTCTCCAAGGCCTCAATGGCTTCCTCATATGAACCATTCCCCATGTCTTCTCTCTACCAACAAAGAATTTGCCAAAAAAGGGTAATTATAAGAATAAAGTTTCATCCAAACCTATTTGGGTATGTAGATTCAAAAGTCAAACGGATTCCCGTAAAGTCAAAAGTACGACAGGCTAAAGGATTCCTTTCCTAAACTAGCGAGATTTGATTCAGAACAAAAATGTTACCCCAAACAAGACTTAACAGTGAAGTTTCAAACGCGTGAAATGATAGGTAATCAAGATATCTCGAAAGAAAATACGGTTTTTGAGATACAAATAATCACAAACAAGACTTAACGATGAAGTTTCAAACCCGTGAAACGATAGGTCATCAAGACATCTCGAAAGAAAAATAGGGTTTTCGAGATACAAATAATCACATATGGACAACTTTGACGATCGTTCACCTCTAGTATGACACGTTCCCTCCCAATTATATGATTAACAGGATCAGTCGTCTCTCGTGTAGGCCTCTTTTGATTTTAGAGAGGCAAAGTCGTTTCCTCTAGTGATAGAACTCGCTGAGAAATGCACTTTATTTTTATTTATTTTTTCCTCTATATATATATGTGTATGTATGTATGTATATGTATATGTATATGTATATGTATATATAAAAAGGAAATAAATGGATACTTTATTTAACGTAAATATTATGTTATGTAATTAATGGGCAAAATAGGAAGGGGACAGATGGGTGAAGTTAGGCACTAGGCAGTCCATGCGTTGACGTTACATGTCGGTTACGGTAAGAAACAAAACAGACATTAATACGTTGCCACGTGTCCTAATAAGAGATCGCCACGTTAAAAAAAGGTAACGTCTGTGATTCTAGGCTAAAAAGGAACATGGAGGAGAAAGCTGGTGAAATGACACCCACCTCACAATTTCTCACTTCCACCCACTATTATTTTCAAATAAATATAATTCTTAAAATAAAGGCTAATTTTTATTTGAAGAAATTAGTTAATTATTTATCCATATTTCTTTCGAACCTATGTCGAGTACGAATGAGGGTGAAGAAACCATTCATCGCTCACATTCATACTCGATATGGGTGCAACGAAAACTTATTCCATACTAATGTTATATCTATAGTCATCTATATATTATACGAACATTATCGGTCAGAATATAGTTTAGGAGATAGATGTAAATTACTATCTCGAGCAGGAGTGTTAAAAGACTCGTTCAACCTAACCCAACTTGTAAGATTTGGTTGGATTATGAACATATTTGAATTTGATTGGATTTGTTAACCCGTAAAAAATAAAAAATTGTTGTTAATTTTAAAAACCTTAAAAAATATTTCAACTCGGTCCGACCTAACCAATAAAACATCCCTAATTTAAATTTTTTTAGCACCGACATGAAACGATAAGGGACATTGACAGCAAAGTCGAAGAATATTCTATGGTCTTTATTCGGACAAATGTACCTCTCTTGTCCTCTCCCTTATTGTAAATTATTAATTAAAAATTAATAAAATAAAGAATAAAGGACAGTTTTGGTATAAATTAAGAAAAGAGTAAAATAAAGGTTGCAAGTAATACCCACATTTATGGAAGAATCCCAACTAAATTAACTAACTAATGCCAAATTAACCTAATTCTACTACTAAATTAGTTAAAATAAAAAGGAAAAACCACACAACGAAAAATAATTTTTAAATCGAAGACGCCTAGAGCTCTTCTTTTTTCGATCTACCCAATAGTTATCGTGCACAGCGCATGCATGCAAATGCAGAAAGAGCTTACGTAAGTGGATAATAAGAGCAATTCAATGAGACCAACGTTTTCTTAATAATCGTTAATGTTAGAAAACACGAACTTTCACAATGGTATGATATTGTCCACTTTGAGCCTAAGCTCGGGTGGCTGTGGCTTTACTTTTGGTTTACTCAAAAGGCCTCATACCAATAGAGATATATTTCTTAATTATAAACTCATGATCAACCCCTTAATTAGCTCGACGTGGGACTTCTCTCCCAACAATCCTCAACAGTTAAGACGTGGATTCAAAAACCAATAATAACTTGCTCTAGAAATGAACGTGAAATACGTTTTCGAGCTACTGTCGTGTACATTCAATGGTGTAAAACTGTGAGTCGGGTCAAGAATGAAAATGCACAAAAACGAGAGAGAGAGAGAGTTACGTACCCAAGTCGGGGTGATAAGAGGGGTAGGGGCAGCAAAAACAGGCCTGTTTTGGATAAGATTAGGGATAGAAGAAGAAGAAGAAGAAGAAGGGTTGAGCCTTGCAAAAGGGCGAAAAGAAGAAGACTTGTTTAGAGGAAGAGAGTGATAGCGAAGGCAGGCAGTGTTAAGCGATGCCGTCGACATTGTGCACTACGCCACTCTCTTCTCTCCCTTTATAATAAAAACAACACACCAAACCTCCCATTTTCAATACGATCGAGATAACGAAAGCGAACCCTTACTCAACCACACCTTCTTGATCTTTCTCGGATTAGGATTGGGCGTTCCACATTTTCTCATTTCTCTCTTTCTTTCCATAAACCATTCAATCCGCTAGAATACGAGAAATTATCCAAGAACGTTCTAACCTAACGTGACTCTCGGGATTCTATACTCGAAACTAATACTGGGTTGTTATTAAAAATACACGAGCCTACTCCAAACAGCTGCTCGATGAGTATCTACATCTCTCTCTTTCTCGTGCTATCTTCTTTTATTCTCTCTTTTCCATGGACGTGATCGGTGCTCCCATAATGTTGGATGTACAAGAGAGCTTATGATTTAAGAGCGTGTTATTAAAATAATATAAAATAACAAAAAAAAAATCATAAATTAAAAGATAAAAAATAACACATATTATTTAGAGTAAAGATGACAGTTAATAACGGTTGTTTAAATCAGCCTTCTAAATAGACTATTTAATCCCAATTCTTTGGAATGATAAAAAGTCAATATATTTATTATTAATATTATAAACCAAGTCAATGTATAATATAATAATAATAATATAAATTAAGTCAATATTTACGTTATATTCTATCATTTTCCTAACTNTTTTTTTTTTTTTTTTTTTTTTTTTTTTTTTTTTTTTTTTTTTTTTTTTTTTGTGATGAAAAGTTAATTTTTTAGGTCAATGTTAACTTAACTTAGCGGATTTGATATTTAATGCTAGAAGTCTGTTTTTTCAATATCTTAATAAACCGTTAAGATTCGGGTTTTCTTTCTTGTCGTAATACCCTTAACAAATTACGTTTAACGTCCCTTTATGACTTTCCTGACAACCCAAAGAAGAAAAAGAACTCACTTTAATCAGCTTAGATCCCGAGCGAGCCCTAAGAGAAAGATTTTCTCATTTAGCTACATTAGTACTAAAAAGTATAGCTTTATTCCCACTGTCCAACAAAAAAAAGTAATCTTTTTAACGAACGTGAAGTTCAAAATGCAGATAAAATAACAATATCTCAGTTATCGTCAAATCTAAACATAACCCAAATGGTTAAATCATATATCTTCGACTAAAGATCAGACGTTTGAATTTTTCATCTTGACTCACTGTTGAACTGAAAAAAAAATCAAAACAGACATTATCTTTCTATTTTCTTGTGTCTCTAGGAATAATGACAATGTTGATGAAATGGAAGATATGTACTACAAAAATGATATGAGGCATTGTGTGAGTGATAAAGAGAGACAAATGGCTAAGAAATGAGAGATTGAAAGCTTCAAAATAACATCACTCACTCACTCACAACCTTTGACCTCTCAACTTTATCCTCAAAAGGGAATCCAATGGTCATCCATAATGACACGTGGCCCATTCTTAACATCCCTCTTATCTTCTTTCACCTTCGCGGTAGGTCCAAAATCCAACCGCTCCCGAGCTTTCTCGATAGAAATTTGGTTCTACGATAAATGCTACTCTCTTTTGTTGTTTCTCGTAATGTAAAATAAAATAATATATAAATCAATGAAACGTCAAATTATGAGAAATTGTGTCCTCACGATACTATACAAATTTTTCTGTGTCTGATATAGTTGAGTAAATAAATATGTTATTAATTATTTTCTTCTAAGATAAAAAATTAATTATTTGTTAGAATAATAATGCATTATAAATTTTGATTTAAAAAAAAAATAATAAATATAAAAACATTAAAAAAAATGCTTACCTGGCTAATGGGCCGAGACATTGTTGGGTTTGAATTGGGCCATGGGAGAAGCCCATTTAATCATATTTGGGCCCAAACAAACAGAGCCCTAACGCGCCATAGAGATTGGGCTCTGCGGCAACCCGATCGGAAAAACTCTTTCTCCACTCTGAGATTGGGCAATTCCGGTGCCGGCGGGGGGGCATAGCGGCGAAGGGGGCCTTGTCCGGCAAGAAAGCGGCGGAATGAAGGTGAAGCCACCGTCGTCCATGGCGGAGGCGGTTATTCGTTAGTGTCTGTAAGTAGAGAGAGAGAGGGGCGAGGGGAGGAGAGAAAATTGAAGCTAATATGTAGAAGATTGGGACAGAAAATGGCGAAGAAAGGAATTACTATAAATGTCGACATTTTCTTGACATAGTTTCGACCTTTTTTCGACGTGTCGGACCGAGCGTGGGGCCAAAATGAGGGGATTTTTGTTTTTTTTCTCTTTTTCTTATATGCTCTTATTGACATTATTACATCAAATTTTGTCCATGGTTTTAATATTTTGTGAATAATAACCTTGATTTTAATTTATAGGGTTTTAAACATTTAGTTTTTATTAATAAAAAAATAATGAGAAATTTCTACCGATCACTCTCCTCAAGCTCAATGATTAGGTTCGACTTTAGTCTCATCGAACACCCAGTGAAAGATTCAATTGGTTAAGCAATACGTTAAACTCAAATAATTTCACATGTTCATTTGATTATATAATATTAGAGAAAATTGGACTCATCCTAATTGTCGGTGGGCGAAAAGGAGCATTGGAATAGTCTTAATTTTTGAATATTTAGACAATTAAAAAAAACATTGGAATAGTCTTAATTTTTGAATATTTAGACAATTAAAAAAAACATTGAGACAGTTATGAATTCCATTGAGTTTCCCTTACTTGATCAAACAATCCAAACTTCAGTTATTTCAACTACACCAAATGATCTTTCAAATTGGTCAAGACTCTCCGGNAGAATAATAATGCATTATAAATTTTGATTTAAAAAAAAAATAATAAATATAAAAACATTAAAAAAAATGCTTACCTGGCTAATGGGCCGAGACATTGTTGGGTTTGAATTGGGCCATGGGAGAAGCCCATTTAATCATATTTGGGCCCAAACAAACAGAGCCCTAACGCGCCATAGAGATTGGGCTCTGCGGCAACCCGATCGGAAAAACTCTTTCTCCACTCTGAGATTGGGCAATTCCGGTGCCGGCGGGGGGGCATAGCGGCGAAGGGGGCCTTGTCCGGCAAGAAAGCGGCGGAATGAAGGTGAAGCCACCGTCGTCCATGGCGGAGGCGGTTATTCGTTAGTGTCTGTAAGTAGAGAGAGAGAGGGGCGAGGGGAGGAGAGAAAATTGAAGCTAATATGTAGAAGATTGGGACAGAAAATGGCGAAGAAAGGAATTACTATAAATGTCGACATTTTCTTGACATAGTTTCGACCTTTTTTCGACGTGTCGGACCGAGCGTGGGGCCAAAATGAGGGGATTTTTGTTTTTTTTCTCTTTTTCTTATATGCTCTTATTGACATTATTACATCAAATTTTGTCCATGGTTTTAATATTTTGTGAATAATAACCTTGATTTTAATTTATAGGGTTTTAAACATTTAGTTTTTATTAATAAAAAAATAATGAGAAATTTCTACCGATCACTCTCCTCAAGCTCAATGATTAGGTTCGACTTTAGTCTCATCGAACACCCAGTGAAAGATTCAATTGGTTAAGCAATACGTTAAACTCAAATAATTTCACATGTTCATTTGATTATATAATATTAGAGAAAATTGGACTCATCCTAATTGTCGGTGGGCGAAAAGGAGCATTGGAATAGTCTTAATTTTTGAATATTTAGACAATTAAAAAAAACATTGGAATAGTCTTAATTTTTGAATATTTAGACAATTAAAAAAAACATTGAGACAGTTATGAATTCCATTGAGTTTCCCTTACTTGATCAAACAATCCAAACTTCAGTTATTTCAACTACACCAAATGATCTTTCAAATTGGTCAAGACTCTCCAGTTTATGGCCGCTTCTCTATGGTACCAGTTGTTGCTTCATTGAATTCGCTTCATTAATAGGTTCACGATTCGACTTTGATCGTTATGGACCGGTACCAAGATCTAGTCCTAGATAGGCAGACTTAATTTTAACAGCGGGTACAGTAACAATGAAAATGACTCCTTCCGATGCCAAAAAATTTACCCTAATTGTAAATTTGGCAAACCCAAAAAATTAATTAAAAAAAGGTAGTCTAACTCAATATATCAAATTGACACGTGATACTTCTCTCGAGATTATAAGCTCAAGTCTTCATACTCTACATAACCTACATAACCTGTTTATCCGATTTGGTATAATGCTAATTTATCATTGAATCAATCATTTATCTATTTGATAAACGTTCAAAACACTTAAATTTAGCAACCAATCTCTAGGGAGTGTCTATATCACAAGTTATATTTATTTATATTTATTTGTCTGTAATTTAGGATTAAAACTAAGATACAAAATATTGTAAATTTTGCTATATATATATATAGGATTAAGTTATTAGCTTTGCAAATTATGTCCAAAGTCCAAATTACTTTGGAGTTAGTCTAATTGGACATACCGAAAATGCAACACAACGAGCCGCTTTCGCCAACATAAACCTCTCATTTTCTGTAAGTGGTCTTTCAATTACCTTCACAATATTTGCATCCTTCAAAAACGAAAATCAATCATATCATCAGATCCAGACCAAGTTTTAAGAGGGTGAATAAAAGAAATCAACAGATGTAATATTCGTTTTAATTTAGTCTCTATGGTTTATAACATTTCATTTGTGCTCGTGTACATTCAAGAATGTTAAATTTGAGTGATGATAAGCTAACATCATCTTATACTTCGTAAATCGACAAATAGTTAAAGAGAAGATATGCAAGATGCTCAAACATTAGGAACTTAATAAGATTCGTTTTCTCTCTTCGATGTCCTTTTTCCTTTCCTGAATTGCTAGTGCCCGTGTGCGTTGGTGAATGTTAAATTTGGGTGATGATAAGCTAACATCATCTTACACTTGGTGAATCGACAATATTTAAAGAAAAAAGATATGCAAGATGCTCAAACATTAGGAACTTGAATAAGATTCGTTTTCTCTCTTCGATGTCCTTTTTCCTTTCCTGAATTGCTAGTGCCCGTGTGCGTTGGTGAATGTTAAATTTGGGTGATGATAAGCTAACATCATCTTACACTTGGTGAATCGACAATATTTAAAGAAAAAAGATATGCAAGATGCTCAAACATTAGGAACTTGAATAAGATTCGTTTTCTCTCTTCGATGTCCTTTTTCCTTCCCTGAATTGCTAGTGCCTGTGTGCGTTGGTGAATGTTAAATTTGGGTGATGATAAGCTAACATCGTCTTACACTTCGTGAATCGACAATATTTAAAGAAAAAATATATGCAAGACGCTCAAACATTAGGAACTTATTAGATGTCCTTTTTCCTTACCTGAATTACTACCAATTCACTCGACTTTATATCATGTAAGTTTATTACCATGCAATTTTAACATTCACCTTTAATGAGAGCTAAACTGAAAAATGTTAAAACATGCAAGGACTAAATTATAAAGACGCTCAAACATTAAGAACTTAGGTAAAAAGCAACAGTTAACATAGTCAAAACATTTTAGAACTTGAGAAGAAGCTTACTTTTTTCTGCGGTTGAACTGAAGGCCTGACACTGGCAGTGTCGCCAATGACTATAACATTGTTGACATTCCCCCTATCATCCCTTTCAGCAGGCGAAGCTGTTGAATGCCTCCACTGACCATTTGTGATGTACTTGTAGTAATACCTAAAGCCCATAAAAAATCAATATGATTAATACTACTTTTCCTTTCAATCCTTCATTAACAGTTAGTTTTCAGGCTATTGCAGCTATACGATTGAGCAAAATGTGTGGTTGAGCCACGCCCACTTTGCCTCAGCCGCTCACACCCCAGCAAGCTATTACAGCGAGCAGCTGGAGCTGCAGAGAGCCGAGGAACGATGACAGTTCCAACTTCGAAGTTACAATATCATGGAGAGCAGAATGTTCAGTCAGCAACAAATAACAAAGCAAATGCAAATTATGATTAGAAATTTTATATTTCAAAATGATTGTGTAAATTTTGTTCCTTCCAGAAAACAAAATACAGATAACCTGATGATAAAGAGAGGCAGCTAATCAGGCTTACTTAAGCTAGGAAAAGGCTCGTCGTGAATCACCGAGTCTAAGTGATGTAAATAGATGATGTTAAGCATGAGCTAGTCAGGCTGCATTTTGTAAGGCCTATAACAGGTTAGGCAGGGCCCACTTTTGCCATAATGTTAGCATGTAAGAAGTGGTCAGAGAAATAATTCTTCAAACTCTCAAGTTGAGTGGCATATTCCAACTTTCAACCCACAAGAAAAGTTACTAATATCCTAAAATTGAATTAGGTTCAAGTTGGCAATCCTTTTAGGAGGATGGCTAAATCCTAGGAAAATGACAAGAATGAATATTACGGGAAGAAAATAAAATTAAATCACGAGGGAGAAAAAAACAATCCAAACAACATTGACAAGAATCGGTGTCATGGTGGTACTACGAGATGGTGATTTATCGTATAAAATAATAGATCTGCAAACCTATTGATTGATCATAGATACGACTGCTATTTAAGAGAATCTCAGTAGTTCTTCTATCGGTCAAGGGCAAGGGGTCAATGCGTTTGAAGAAGAAAGATTGGAGCAGGTATTTCAAGTGGAATTTAGTACATCACTCAGTGATGGTAAAATTGCAATGAAAACAATTTTTATAATAAGATTATCAACAAAGATGCATCTGGTAAATTGACGTAGAAGCATGTATTTTAAATACTATAGACAATGTTTTTATACTTACTTCCCTTGAGGAAGTTTCATTTCTACTTCATATCTTGGCCCACCCTTGTGACTAGCCTTGACCGGTTCTTTCCAGTTACCAGTAAAATCTCCCACCAAATTTACATCCTCCCCCTGTAGCAAACAAAAAGTGGAGATAATTTTCTTCATAAATAGAATAACAAGAAGATTGGTAAAGATATGGAGACTAATTCCACAATTACCTCTTGACCATTCCATACAAAAGTAACGGCGTGAGTGGGAGGTCCATCGTGCCTTCCATGTTCCACCATTGCTATGAGATCCCAGGTAGCCCAAGCAATTGCTGGCCTGCAAAAAGATTTGAAGAATGTAATTTAAATCATAGCAGAGGAAATATGTATTGCGATGGATATGCATCATGTATATTTAACTCTGCTTCAGACCAGCAATAACATTGGAAGGAGTGGGGAAGAGTTAATAAGTGAGAACTTGAAAAAAGTAAAGTCCTCAACACATGGCAACATGTCCCTCGATAACATGTATCGAGGATATGATATTATCTACTTTAAACCTAAATGAATTCTACCTAAAATAATTTGTATTACTGAAGTTATTCTTACTAGTATTATATGGATATTCACTACATTTATCTGATATGCAAACAATGAGCAGCCGTTTACAAGAATAGTATTTAATTTTCTCGACTTCTAGATGGATGTATAAATTATGCAACTTCTAAATCAGCGAAGGGCAATCACATTAGTTCTTCCAATGTATATGAAATGTCATTCTATTCAACTGAATTATGATGTGCTCGACTCCTACATGACTATGCAGGTGGTATGGAGGAAAACCTGTCAGGTTTGCAGGAATGCAAACTGGTGATAAAATTATAAGCTGCATGAAGAGAAGTATCAGTCATCCAGTGTAGATATGCAATCACACTTGCTGGAGCTCGATCAAAACCGGTGGTACAAGTTACAAAAACTCGATGGTTCTTTTTTAACAGTCGTAGAAGTAGGCCCACACAAAATGGTAGTTTTTTCCTCATATCATAAGAATCTCCTTCCCTGAAGAAAAAGAAATTATATAAATCGGTCATGCTATTACAAGATTATGAGATCAACATAATGGCCCTTAGCATGAGAAATTCATAATCCATTTTTTTTTTAATTTCTCGTCATGGGACTCACAAAGTAGCATAATCACATCTAGGGATGGGTAAATGAACAAGATGGTTAACATTAATTAAAGCGAATTAAAAATTAAAAGGCTATAATTTCATCTCTGAATAAAAGGAATTCATTTAGCAAGACCAAGAAAATTCAAATTCAGGAACTTCACAATTGCGCTCATAATGCATCAATTTTTCAATCATCAACATTCTTGAGTGATCAAATTTACAGGATATGGTACAAAGTCTTTACTCACCTAATAGGATAGTTGATCATGAGAATATCATATTTTTGGCACGACTCATTGATTAACTTGGAGCTAATCCCCCAGTTTTCTGCCTCAGTTGCACTTTGAAAATTCAGAACTGCGGTGATTCCCTGTAGCAAATGTTCAAAAAAAGTGTAACCAAGATGGACTAAGAACTGTGCAGACGAACATCAGGAACAGAAAATTTAAAACAGAAGAAAGATAACAAATGTCAGCTTCAACAATTTCAATACCAAGTAGACAGAACAAAAATCTGCAAGAATCCAAGATACAATAAGGGCATGGTTCAAAAACTTGGCCTAATTGTACAGGATCCAATATAGACAAGACACAGAACAAAGAAAACCCAAAAAATAAGTCTCAGTTTGATTCAAATCGAACCAATTGTGACTCTGCATTGATTGTTACTCAGGGTACATTGGTGACTCAAGATGACTCATAGTGTATCACATATTCAGACTGTTCCTTCAGAACGCCGATTACATTGAATAGCTGCAAATATTGCTATCCCTCATAAAATCTAGAGAAACGTCCACTTTGGTACTATAAGTTGATCATTTATCATCTTGTCTGTAAACTTAGGTAGATTATGATAGCATATCTTTACTAGTTAGTGCATAGCTTGATTTAAATCACAACTTTTCCCCAATTTCTTGAGAATAATGCTGAAGACCATCCTGCAATACAGCTAAAAAGTACTGAACTACAATAAAAAGGTGCCTAATGACTACTATCAGCAACATGAACCTCTAAGCATGCACGATCGTAGTACATAAATTTAAGAAGAAAAAAAAAACATTGAAAAGGCACTAACCACGTTATTTGACAAAGCCTCAACATCTGCTTCAGTCTGTAAACATGACCCCACATAAATTTGCTCTGTGATCTATCACCACAGCACATTTAGTCAAGAAAGTTAGCTCCATGCTATGGTATGAGTTATGAACAGACAAAAAAAAGTTTGAGCTCTCAGTGTATTAATGAATTCTTGACTCAAATGCGCTGAATTTCTAAGCAAGCTGTAACAGTACTATATAAGTAATGAAAACCCACCTTACTATAGCTCATACCACGAGAGTGATCATAATATAGCTCCCCTTTAGACCGTTCTAATGCCTTGACATATTCGTCTATGGGAAAGCTCCCATGAGCCCATTCTCCTTCTCCAGGATCCTCTTCGGTAAATATACAAACAACCTGGCTGATCTGAGGCGTGAGAGTGTTTCTCTGCATGGGTGATTTAACATCTCCATTTTGATTATTTAGAAGTTTCCAACCTAATGCTGTTGAGAACTTAGAGGAGAAAGTTGCAAAGCCAGAATTCCCAATGTTTGCATCAGGTGTTTGTAAATTTGATGCCAAAACTTCTTTCTTCCATGTAGCAATAGGTACTCGACCTCGATTAAATAAAATATCTAAATCATTTGAAAGCAGAAGATGTTGAATCGGAAAAGGAGTGAAAGGTCTTTCAAGAACCAGGCTAAAAGACCCTGCTTTCTCCTTCAGCATCATCCTGAAGAAACCAAATACTGAAAATAAAACAAACATAAAAATGATGAATGGGAAAAACCTCGAAAAGAAAATCATAGAAAAGTCGATCTACTTCTAAGACTAACACACACAAGTTTTGCATTTCCATAATTCTAAATCAAATATTCAATAACTTAGAAAGGAAATATACACCCAATTCTTGTAGACTCTACGTCAAGTGAATAGTGCATACTGTGTATCTCCAAAGTCTTTGATCTCAACGAGCTTGACGCCAGAAGAATCGCTCGCTTTCTTTAAAGTGTCCCCCACCATGATTATTCTCGACTTCTCAGCATTACCCTATAAAGATCAAGTTTCTTGCAGTCAAATATCTGGTTGAATCATTGAGGCATCACTCGGATATAGATTATACAAACATCAAAGCATTCAAAGAGTTTAGTTACATAAATTAAACCAGAAAATACAATTAGACAGCATATCAGTCCTAGTACAACAGACTTTGAGGTAACTTTTAGAGATCTAAATCTGGTACAATTCTGATTTTGAAACTAAATTCTCCGTTGTATTAACTGTCAATCTATCCTATTAATCATCTCTGCCAACAGACGAGAACAAAATTCGTATAATTTTCTCCCAACATTTCAATTCCATTGAAGAACACATTTAAATCCATGGCTTCACAGGAACATCATAAGAGAAACCGTACACAACT
The DNA here is from genome assembly GCF_002806865.2 of Cucurbita pepo subsp. pepo. Taxonomy (NCBI): domain Eukaryota; kingdom Viridiplantae; phylum Streptophyta; class Magnoliopsida; order Cucurbitales; family Cucurbitaceae; genus Cucurbita; species Cucurbita pepo. The sequence continues at coordinate 5,926,089 of NC_036641.1, read as the reverse complement.
CAATCTACATATGATACTCCAAACAAGTGCACCACAGACGACACACACCAGAACTAAAATTTAAAATGGAGAGAAATTAAAATACTCCTTTCTTAAGCGAGTGAACGAAGATTCTTCCATCGACGGAAATCGCGAACCGAATGCCGAGCGGTTTCTGGAGAGTAACCATATACTCATTGAGATTCATCTTATACGAAGAAGAAGAGCCATCCGACATGGCGAAAACCTCAAAACCTCGACCATTGAATCGAGCTTTCACTCCCGGACCATCCCTAATACCTCCAATTCCCAAGCGCAAATGTCTTCCCCAAAACAACGACGATTTACCTCCTCTCAACAATGGCGAAGACGAACTGTCAATAGTCCTCACACAAGGAAGCTGCAGAGGCAGAACCGCCATTTTCGAACTCAGAATCCTCTCGTTCTTGCGCCTAAAATATCAAAAAAATATATATATATTTACAATTACTATACATAGAGATTCGAACCTGGCTTCGCGAAGTCGACGTTTTGTAAAATTAATTTAGATTTTTTTTTAATTTATTATTATTAAACGAGGGAAGAAAAAGAGCTCTCTGACACTGACAGCCCTACGGCTCACGTGGAGGACTTAGGTGGGTCCCACGACACGAGGATATTTATTTAGGGGAAAAAAAATCAATTTATAATTTTCTTAATAATAATTTATTTTTTAAAAATTTCTTTGTTTTTTTTAATATTTAGCTAAATAATAATAAAAATTATACCTAGAAAAAAAATTAAATTTTCAAGATTAAATTAATTAAAACTCTAAATTTTATTGGTTTATATATATAAAAAAAACTTTAATTATTAGTTTTAAAATATATTTAATTAATTAAAGATATAACTAAGGGAAAATATCACATCTAAAAGAATTATGATTTAAAAAAATTCATAATTTATGAGATATTTTTATTTTTGAAAAATAATTATTTAGATTTTAAAAAAATTAAATATCCTTTATGATTTTTTTTTTTTTTTTACAGATTTATGATTATTTATTTATTTATTTATTGAGATTGATGATTTTTAAAAAAGGTTGAATAATTTAATTAATTTATTAAATTTAGTTAATAGAAAGTATTCTATTAAATTAAAAAATATATAATGGACCGGAAAAGAACCGAAGACGCAAGAGGAAGGGTTTATGATGAACCGGTTCGATCCTTGGTTTTCATTAGCTCGAACCGACGCTTGATTTCTTAGTTTTCATTTCTTTCAGCCTCGTCTCTCAGCCCTTTTTCACTCTTTCAACTTGGACGTCGGCCGTCGCATCTCCCTCTCACGGCGTCCGCACCCGCCGCTTGGATCTCTGCAGTCACCGTGAGCTCGTAAGGGATTTCTTTACGGATTTTTGGAAGAATTTGATTAGGTTTTAGCTTTTACGCGTTTTACTTACTGATTGGTTCTTTGATTTGTTTTCCATGTTTTTGTATCTGGGTTTCTTGGATTGTTTTTAGACTTGCCTTTAAGGTGTTTGTTAATTTGCTTGACTGAAAAGTGACTTGGGATCTCTGTGAATGAGTTTGATTGAAAGTCTAGTTTATTTATGAGAGAAAAGCTCATTTTCTTAGCTTTGATAATGGGAAGTTTGTGATTTAAAGGATAAGTACATACATTCTTTTAGTGTTCTAGGTAGAATTCTGTATAATTCTTAGTTGATAGAATGGAAACTTGAGATTCTGTGTGTGTGTATTGAAAGTTGAAACCATCATATTATACTGCACTACCATCCCTAGTAGGGTTGCTGTTAATTTTAGTTTGTCTAGATTGTTTAGGTATCAAATTCTGTATTTCTTTTGGTATTTTTGGATCTCACATCGGTTGGGGAGGAGAACGAAGCATTCTTTATAAGAGTGTAAAAACCTCTCTCCCTAGCAAACGCGTTTTAAAAACATTGAGGGGAAGCCCGAAAGGGAAAGTCCAAAGAGGACAATATCTACCGGCAGTGGGCTTGGCCTTTCCTTTCGGGCTCAAACCCACCTCTAGTAGATATTGATGCCAAAACGTGTCTACTAGGGAGAGGTTTCCACACCCTTATAAGAAATGCCTCGTCTTCCTCTCCAACCAATGTGGGATCTCACAATCCACCTCCTTTGGGGGCTCAATGTCCTCGCTGACACACTGCCCAATGTTTGGCTTTGATACCATTTGCAACGTTGGAGAGGAGAACCTTGTGAATTGTGAGATCCCATATCGGTTGGAGAGGAGAACGAAGCATTCCTTAGAAAGGGTGTGGAAACCTCTCCCTAACAGATGCGTTTTAAAACTATTTAAGAGAAAATCCAAAAGAAAAAGTCCAAAGAGGACAATATCTACTAACGGTGGGTTTGAGTTGGCTTTGATACCATTTGTAACGTTGAGCCCCCAAGAGGAATAAATTGTGAGATCCTACCTCGGGTGGAGAGGAGAACAAAACATTCCTTAGAAAGGGTGTGGAAACCTCTCCCTAATAGACACGTTTTAAAACTTTAAGAGAAAGCCCGAAAGGAAAAGCCCGAAAGGAAAAGCCCAAAGAGGACAATATCATCTACTATCGGTCGGTGGGCTTGAGCTGTTTGCCTAGCATAGACTGTATCCTCTGAGAATACACTAAATTTCATCCCGATGTCCTGTCACACAAACATGGTTTCATTGTTCATATTCTTCCTTTGCAGATGTTATGCTTAAAGGATCTTCAGGGTTTTTTACACAAGAATTTTTCTGAATTGGAGATATCATTTTCAGGTCTGAACTAAAATCTTAGTATACCTCCAAGTTTTCGTGTCGTAGCCAAATCCTTTCGAATTCGTTTTTCGGTTTGTGAAGAAACCTTAGCTGATATCTTTGGTGGACAAAAAAAATGACAGAAATTTTCAGTTACACAGCATGCAGACAATTGTCTCAGATGATCTTTGCAATTATCTTCTTTCATGGTTCTGAATACATCTTAGCCGTTGGAATTCATGGGAGACAAAATGTTACTCTAAAGTCCCTTTTGATAAGCAAAAACTACCTCTTGGCCATGATCTTATCCTTCTTAGAGTACTTTCTTGAAGTTTTGTTGTGTCCCAGCCTTAAGGAATACTGGTGGGTTAGTCATATAGGCCTAGCCATGGTTGTCGTCGGAGAAATCGTACGTAAACTGGCGATCATAACCGCAGGACGGTCTTTTACGCATCTGATTAAGGTCTATCATGAGGACCATCACAAGCTGGTCACTCATGGAGTTTATAGATTTGTTCGTCATCCTGGATACAACGGTTTTCTCGTGTGGGCGGTGGGAACTCAAATCATGCTCTGTAATCCCATATCGACCGTTGCGTTTGCCATTGTTGTCTGGCATTTCTTTGCTGAACGAATTCCGTATGAAGAGTACTTCTTGAGACAGTTTTTTGGCCACGAGTACGAGGAGTATGCAAGACGGGTACCGTCTGGAGTGCCATTTGTGAAATGAAGGTCCAAGAATGCTTCATGAACAGGTTTCATGGTTGTTCTGTTCTTGTGTTATGTGTAGTTTCTGATTGATGATTTGTGAGATTGGATCTTTGTGACAAGTTTGAGGTTCTTACTTGTACCATTTTTGTTGAATATGTGTATGTGACATTTCATAACAAATATACTATCATCTGTTGAGTTGGGTTCGGTTGAGTTATTGGGTGGTTCACTACTTTATTTTTATTTTATTTTTATTTTATTTTCTCAAAACGGAACAAGTTGACTAGATCTGAGAGAAATGACGACAGAGAGTAACAAGTAGATGATCGTGATGATCGTGAGCAGCGACGATAGCAACCAACACTTGAGAAAGAGAGTGATGGTTGTGCATCTTGCGACAAATTGCATATAATGATCAACGATGAGATTGATAACAAGTATTAGAGAGCGACGACGATGAAGTTCACAAAGGCGGAGAGACAAGAGGTGCATGTGAACTACAAACTCGGGGGTTATAGACCAATCTCACCCAAAATCTTCCTTCAACTTAGTTCAAACACTCAGAAATATAAACCAATCTCAGTTAGCAAACGAGTAAGAGAAAGAGAATCGTTCCCTGCTGAATATCCTCTACTAAAATGTCGAAAAAAACGAAACCCATTAGTGAGGTCCATATCAACAATAGAAATACCCGTCATAGCAAAAGTCGACCCTTTAGGCCATAAGTAACCACCTAGCTTCGTTGCATTCACCTCTAAACCTTTTGAACAAGATCAAAAATGTCTAAATTACGAGTGACTATTATAAACAGCTCAAAACACTTTTCCACTCCATCCAAAAACAAGATTGGACGTCATTGACCTTGATCCCGAAGTTACATCCGAGACTCCCTCACAGAAGGTAAGTCTCGAAAAACCCATAAAAGAACACTACCCTAAAAAGCTTTATTTCAAGCCAAACTTCACAACGTCCTTACATTAGTTACACTCTTAGTCCTCGTCTTAAGAGTCCAAACCCACCGCTAGCAGATACTGTCCTCTTTAGACTTTCCCTTTCCGGCTTTCCTTCAAGGCTTTAAAACGCGTAAGCTAGAAAAAGATTTTCACACTCTTATAAAGGGTGTTTCGTTCTCCTCCCTAACCAATATGGGATTCTCATAGTCCTCGTCTTAAGAGTCGATGAGACGTCGAGAGAGAGGAAGGGGTAAAATTGTAAATAGAAGGAACAAAAGGAGGATGAAATGGGATATATGATGATTGTGTTTTATCCCATCTGCCATCAAATGAGGGCACTATGAATTGGGTATGGAGAGATCATAATTATGTGTGTTATAATTATTATTTCCCCATTTTCTTCCATTTTGCACTCCACTTGGCTTCAAAAAGGAACACTCCAAATCCAAATCCAAATCCAAATCCAAATCCAAATCCTTCCTCCCACGCCACTCTCTCATTCATTCATTCATTCCTTCACTGACGTAGAGCAATGGCTATGTGCCCCAAATCACAACTTTTAACCGGTGAGTGCTTGGAGGAGTTGCTTTCTAGCTAAAAAATGTAATCCATTACTTGTTCCAAAAGCTACTTTTTGTTCCCATTTTCGTTTGTCTACCGAACATTTGATTGTTTTCGGACGAGTTTTTTTTTTTTTAGTATGTTTGTGACGTTCTAGGTCCGTTTGTTAGGGGAAGGTTTTCACACCCTATAAAGGGTGTTTTTGTTCTTGCTGGCACTCATCCCTTTCTCTATCAATGTGGGACCCCGTCAAATCCACCCCCTTTGAGATCCAGCGTTCTTACTGGCACACCGTCTCGTATCTACCCCCCCTCCCCGAAGTTCTTGCTGGCACTCGTCCCTTTCTCTATCAATGTGGGACCCCGTCAAATCCACCCCCTTTGGGATCCAGCGTTCTTACTGGCACACCGTCTCGTGTCTATCCCCCCTCCCCTTCGGGGAACAGGCTGACATATAGTCCGGTGTATGGCTCTGATACCATTTGTAATGACCCAGTTCCACCGCTAGCATATATTGTCCTATTTGGGCTTTCCCTTTCGAGCTTCCCCTCAAGGTTTTAAAATGTGTCTGCTAGGGGAAGGTTTTCACATCCTATAAAGGGTGTTTTTGTTCTCCTCCCCAACCAATGTGGGACANCCCCCCCCCCCCCCCCCCCCCGGGGCCAAGCGTTCCACACCCTATAAAGGGTTTTTGTTTTCCTCCCCAACCAATGTAGGACATCACAATCTACCCTCTTCGGGGCCAAGCGTTCTCACTGGCACTCGTTCCTTTCTTCGATCGATGTGGGACCCCGTCAAATCCACCTCCTTTGGGGTCCAACGTCCTTACTGACACACCGTCTTGTGTCTACACCCTTCAAGGAACAACCTCCTCGCTGGCATATAGTCCGGTGTATGGCTCTAATACCATTTGTAATGGTCCAGATCCACCGTTAGCAAATATTGTCTTTTTTGGGCTTTCCCTTTCGGGCTTCCCCTCAAGACTTTAAAACACGTCTACTAGGAGGAGATTTCCACACCCTTAAAAAGGGTGTTTTTGTTCTACTCCCCAACCAATGTGGGACATCACAATGTTCTAATATGATTTTTGAGAAATTTTTCAAGAGATGACATAAGATTGCTCCAAATCAACTCACTTAATTTTAGAATTTTTATGATTGAATCATTGAAAAAGAAGGTACACTTGGTCGATATTTGGTAGTAACTATTTGTTCTTTTAAATCTTTTTTAACCATAATTTTATATTATCAGGATCATTCTAATTCAAATATGGTATTGAATCGTTCATTTATACTCGAGCGTCACATATATCTTCGCATATATTCTTTATCCACGTGTTGTTAAACTAAGAAAATGTTTATCTGATGTAGTTAGGGAGTGTATAAAAAAGTTAGAAGATTGAATAACAATCTTTTCATCAAAATTCATGGGGATGAAATTAAGGTTTTTAGTAAGATGTTTAATCCTACAAACAAAAATATATATGTATTTAAGCAAGAATTCATCCTAATTTCCATCAAAATTCATGGAATTCCATAATCATATTGAATAACAATCTCTTTGTATAATGCATATCTAAACAGTTTTTGTTCAAAGATGAATGAAGAACTTGTTCATCGATCATCTTTATGTTTCCTTTTTACAAATCTAAATTCTAAACATAAACAGTTTGATGATTCTACAAAGATTTTGAACGAACCTCTCATGATCAGAGCTTTTGAAAATTGCAACGAAAATTAAATGCTCCATAACGGACTGGCTCTGCCCAATCCACTAACGTTCCTCCAACAACCTACCAGATCAGGCTTGTAAGGGAGATACGATTTTCTCTTACCTTCTTCTTTCAACGCACGATTCCTGACGTAGAACGATTCGAGTGCAGAGAAAATCCTCTTCTGATCTCCACCGGATCTCCGGCTTCTTGAATGCCCGCCGATGTTTGCCTCGCCGGACTGAACCTTCTTCTCCTTTAGGTCCGTCGAGGATTTCGTCTCTGACTTGATTCCTTTTTCCTTCTTCGTTGAGTTCGAAGACGGCGTGAATGAGACGTAGGAGCGCTTTCCGTCGCTGTGGCTTCGTCGTAGAAGGTCTCGGATTCCCCAACGCTTTGTCGACGACGATCCGGTGGATCGGCTTTTCTTGCAAGCCAGATTTGGCGTTCCGATCGATTTAGGTTTCCAGACGGAGTAAGTTCCGGATGGAACTGCTTCCAGTTCGTCCACTGACGATGAAGAAGACGACGACGACGACGAAGGCGACGGCGGATCGTCATTACTCTCTCTGATCATAAGCTTCTCCAAAGGAATTCGAATCGGCTTCACGGTTACCAAATCTCGTTCATCCATTTCCGCTTCCTCGACCTGACATTCCTCAAACAGAAGTTCCGAATTGAAAACCGGAAACACAGGAGCTATCAAACCGCCTCGAAGTACATCATCGCAATCGCTGGATTTCTGGAGCGAGACGAATTCGAAATCGTCGTCGTTATTCTCCTCTGCTCTGTTCAGTGACAGCGATGGATCGAAATCGAAGTGAAAGCAGCCGCCGGAGAACTCGCCGCCAGCTCTTCGGGCGGCGTCAGCGATAGTTCCGGTGGAGTAACAGTTGAAGCTCGGACACAATCCAAAATCTTCTTCTTCTTCTGCTTCTTCTCCTTCTTCTCGCAATTGCAGAGACATGGCGTTGAAAGTGTTGAGTTTCAGAGTGAAGGAGGAAATGAATGGTTTATATAGAGATCAGAGTCGAGGAGTCATTCAAATTACAGATCTAAAAATAATAATTTCAATAAAATTTTAAATTTGTATTAGTTTATGGTTAATTTTTAATTAATTTTTTTCTATAAATTAAAAAAATATGGTTATTATCGGATAACCCTTATTAAATATCTGACTTTTTATTTATTTATTATTATTAAGAATATATATTAAGTCTATATTATTAGACTAATGTTAAAATAAGTGCTCAATTTTATAATTATTTGAACCATGTTATCTATGACCGTGTCGGATGTCTCAATCTTATGTGCTAGTGTTGTAAATGGGCATGTGTTGTAAACTGAGCGATACTGACCATTTCCACACATTATCCTTATTTTCATACAAGATTTGAACCGGTAATACGAGGATTTTCAGTCCCCTGCTCATGTGTTGTAAACTGAGCAATACCGGCCATTTCCACACATTATCCTTATTTTCATACAAGATTTGAACCGGTAATACGAGGATTTTCAGTCCCCTGCTCTACAAACTGAGCGATACCGGCCATTTCCTTTCCTACACATTACCAGATTTGGACCGGTAATACGAGAATTTTCAGTCCCCTGCTCTACTAACTGAGCGATACTGGCCATTTCCTTTCCTACACATTAGACTTATTTTCATACCAGATTTGAACCGGTAATACGAGGATTTTCAGGTAATACGAGGATTTTCAGGTAATACGAGGATTTTCAGGTAATACGAGGATTTTCAGGTAATACGAGGATTTTCAGGTAATACGAGGATTTTCAGGTAATACTAGGATTTTCAGGTAATACGAGGATTTTCAGGTAATACGAGGATTTTCAGGTAATACGAGGATTTTCAGTCTCCTGCTCTACTAACTGAGCAATACTGGCCATTTCTTTTCCACACATTATCCTTATTTTCAATAGCGGTGCTCTAATATTTGTGTCAATACGAGAGAGTAAGAGATGTCACTAAAATCATGTGTGGACTAAAATGTAGTCCAAATTTCACAACTGTAGTCCAAATTTCACTACCATAGTCCAAATTTCACTACCATAGTCCAAATTTCACTACCGTAGACTAAAATGTAGTCCAAATTACACAACTGTAGTCCAAATTTCACTACGGTATTCAAACTTGAACAAGTATCACGACCATTGTGATGTCACACATTAATTGGGAAGGAGAACACACTACCATTTATAAGGGTGTAGAAACCTTCCCCTAGCGGTGTTTTAAAGCCTTGAGGGGAAGCCCGATAGGAAAACGAGGAAACTAGCGGTGGATTTAGGTTGTTACAACCATTATCTCACCCGAGCAAAAGTGCATTTCCAAATACAAAATCGTTTTTACATAAAAATTCAAAATTATAAAATTTAAATATTCGTAAAATATTATAAACAGCTATTTAAAAAAAATGGATTGAAAATTTACAAGAAAGAAACCATTGAGAATTAACAATTTATATTGTTCTTCCATAATATGTTTTTTCCATCACTTAATTTAAGTTCTTTTTCTATTGATTTTAATTATAATGATTTTGTATCATTTATTTGTTCTTTTTTTTCACATTTTTCATGGTTTCAGCAATCACCTATTATTCACATAAATATCCACTGTCACCTATTCAAATTTATCGACTTCTTAATGAACAATTAACATTTTTTAATATACTTTCTCACAATCTGTACACATTCAAACAAAGACTACCGACTTAAATTACAATTGATATATTTACAACATGAATTAATTCAAAAATTATAATCTGCAATACATTATAACTATTATTTTCCTCTACAAATTCACATGAATTATAATCAAGGTTAAACACTAGAAAATTCACAAACATCACTCAAACAAATGTTGAAATATTACGTTGAGCAAAGGATTTCGTAACACGATTAAATCTAAAAAAAACAGAGTTCAAACACAAAATTACGACGAATATTCTTTTTGAAATATTTGTTAAAGGCATTTTTTGTTTTAGAAGTCTAATCGAAGACATTTTCAATCTCAAAATACAAAATCATCCCCGCCGTCGACCAGCATACTCGGCAAAAAAGAAAGCAGTAGGAGAATACCGGATCCGCCACAGTTTAGTAAGTTTCACGAAACAATGACAGTCGGCGCATGGAAGATTACATGAAAACTCTTTAAAAATTCAAGATCTGACGTTCTGAAATGAAAGCAAATAGTATATCTGCAGATACTTCAGAACTTAAAAGCAGAAAGACTGTTATTAACACAAAAACGGCTCAGAAAGTTGCTGAATCTGCTCAAAGAAGAGCGATCTATTTCAGAACGCCTTTCTCATACAAGAGGTGTCAGAAATAAAGCAATAATCATCATCGCTGTATCGACATTTAGCAGAGAGAAGTGAAAATCAAATAAAATGTAAGAATGAGACGGCGGCGGCAATAGCGAAGTGAGGCGAATCAGCCGGAGATAATCGACTCAGCAAATTAGGGCTTTGGAATCCCCCTTCAGTACAACGAGGAAGAGAGTACGTATTGGGGGCTATTTATAGCTTAAGATTTGGGCCTCTTCAGTCTCGAGTCGATGTGGACTATTTGCTGTTTAAAAGCCCATTTTATTGGGCCCAAGTATCTGTATTATTGGGCCCAAGTATCTGTATTAATGCTGGGGAGTGTAGTTAATAGAGCGTTGTTCATATGACTCGATAATCGAATTGAATTAATTATGACTATCTAATCTAAAATATAAAGATTATGCTGGATTTTTTTTTTTTTTTTTTTTTTTTTTTTTTTTTTTTTTTTTTTTTTTTTTTTTTTTTTTTT
>NC_036641.1:5880875-5914942 GCF_002806865.2 Cucurbita pepo subsp. pepo | reverse complement strand
CTTGCTTTAGGTTTGATGTTTAAACCGATTCATTGAATTAGTTTTGATCAAGCTAATTCTGGAGTGAATTGTCTTGGTATCTAAGAGTGACCATCATAGATTCCAAGTTCGATCTAAGAGTCATTCATCTTCTAACCAGCTCTTGGTTGGAATCAATCCGTTAAGTTAGCTTTCTCTGTGAGTGTTTTGCAAGGATTATAGAAGAACCTCTAGCTTTGCAAATTCCAGCATTGTTGGTGCTTATCATTTGCGAGGTAATATTTTTTTTTTGTCAAGAACCAAAAAATAAAGGGCTTTCGCTCTTGCCCTAAACGAATGAATTGACGGAGAGGAACTAAGCAGCGAGAGGAAGTAGCTCAACTCAAAGAGGAGAGGGAGTAAGTAGCTCGAGATCATTCCGAGGGGACCGGTTAGATCGAGACTAGGAGAGATGATCCCCAGGACGAGAAGAAATTGAATCCATACACTCGATCCATTGCTTCTACCCCTCCCCGATGCAGCCAGCTCGGGACCCGAACTCGAATTTCAGCCACTATAGTTCAGATGCAGCATACAGCCTGACAACTGAGTGAAGGCTGGGAGTGGGCTGCTCGTGTACAATCTAAAACGATCCCACATTCCAGAAAGAATCGACGATCTAATCAAACCCTATATTTTTTAAAAAAATTAAAAATATTTGCGTTGTCACTCATAAATGTTTGACATCTAAATTTTATAAAATTTTAGTAATTATTGTAACAGGTATTAGATATGAGTAATTTTTTTTTGAAAAAAACAATAATTATAATAATAATATTAAAAAATCATCCAACCTCAAAACTTATTTAGGTTGCTCGAATCAACCGACCCAAAACCTAAAATTTTAAACAGTGTATTAGATTTTAGAAGAACTAAAAAAATTAGTGTTGCAGTAGTATTAGAATTAAGAAAAACTAGACTTAGTCGGACTTATCTTATCTCTCTTAATAGGAGAGTGTTTATTTACGAGTTTCCTCGATTCCGTTATAAGTGAGGACAAAAGAGGACTAAATGGGCGAGATGGGCGAGACTAAGATCACATCGGCCGAGAGATATTGAGTATCACAACCATACTAAGAAGAAAAAATGAATCTAAAAATGTCAATTCATAGCTAAAATTCTTCTTGGACACAACAAAAATTCTTCTTGGCATTTTATCAAACACGTTATGAGCAAGAAAATCCACGAACAGAACATGTCAGAGCTTCAGCAATGGCGAATTCGACGCACAAATTCAGGAAAAACAGAGCGTTCATCGACAGAACATCAATGAACAAATGAACAAATGAACAAAAAACCCCATCACTAAGATCACCAGAACGCCTAAGCAAAGCTTCTAGTTAACATTTTAACAAACACATTATGAGCAAGCTACAGCAACGGCGAATTGAAGGCACAAATCCAAGAACAATGAGGAATTCATTAACAGAATATCAACTAAATTCATCATCAGTTCATAATCAAAAGAATAATCTCATCTCTAGTTCCATAAGAATGCCTAAATTGTAAGTAAACTTTAAGGATTCAAGAAACTAACCAGCCACGAAATCAAACGATAGCGATCTTCGCACCAGCCTCTTCGAGCTGTTTCTTCGCATCTTCTGCTTCTTCCTTCGAAATTCCTTCTTTAAACTTCTTCGGCAAACCTTCAATCAGTTCCTTCGCCTCCTTCAACGCCAAGCTCGTCAAAGCCCTAACAGCCTTAATCACAGCAATCCTCGCATTACTCGGCACATCCTCTATAACAACATCGAACTCCGTCTTCTCCTCGACGGCAGCGGCCGCATCGTCTCCTCCGGCAGGTCCGGAAGCGACGGCGACGGCGGCAGGGGCGAATGCGGCAGCGGAAACGCCGAGCTTGTCTTGGAGGTAATCAACGAGGATTCGAGCTTCTTCGAGCGTTAATTTTGATATGACATCTCCGATTTCTGTAACTTTTTCCGGCACGGCGGTTGCGGAAAGTGGGCGGAGATGAACGAGGCGAAGAGAGAGATTGGAGGAGGATAATGAAGAGGGGAAATGGAGAGATTTGGATTTTGGGGAATGAGAAAATTTTGGTGGAAAAGAAGATGAAGAACAAGATGGGAATTGGAGAGAAGCGGTGGAGAGAGTGGAAGCCATTTTTGTAGAGAGAGAAACTGAAGATGCGATGATAAGATAATGTTGCAGTTCTGTGATCCCAACAAATGGAAGGCGAAAGTTTTGAATTCTATTTGTGACGAAATTACCCTTCGGAGAGACATTACCGCAGAGGGTATTATTGGTATAAAAATAATAATTAAAAAGAAAAATAGAAAAAGGGTTATTACGGGAATCGAGGTGCAAAGGGTATTTTTGGTATAAAAGTAGTTATTGTAGTTATTAAAAAAAGAAATAGATAAAGGGGTATTCCAAGAATGGAAAGGCCTCGAGCAAGAATCATACCACTAGATCAAAAGCCCTTCTATTTTTGACAAAATTACCTTTGAGACAATTTGATAGAGAGTTTGTGGCAGAGGGTATTATTGGTATCAAAATAGTAGTTAAGAAATAAAATAGAAGAAGAGGCATTTTGAGAATAGAACTCAAGACCTCTCGCACCCAAAGCGAGAATCATACCACTAGACCAAATGCCCTTCTATTTTTGCTAAAATTACCCTTGGGACACTTGTCTAGAGAGAGTTTGCGGCAAAGGGTATTTTTGGTATAAAAGTAGTCATTAGAAAAAGAAATAGATAATAAAGGGGCATTCCGAGAATCGAACTCAGGACCTCTCACACCCAAAGCGAGAATCATACCACTAGACTAAATGCCCTTCCATTTTTGACAAAATTACCCTTGAGACACTTTGGTAGAGAGAGTTTGCGGCAGAGGGTATTATTGGTATAAAAGTAGTCATTAGAAAAGGAAATAGATAAAGGGGCATTCCGAGAATCGAACTCGGGACCTCTCACACCCGAAGCGAGAATCATACCATTAAACCAAATGCCCTTCTATTTTTGACATAATTACCCTTGAGACACTTTGATAGAGAGAGTTTGCGGCAGAGGGTATTATTCGTATCAAAATAGTCTTTAGAAAAAAAAATAGATTAAAGGGGCATTCCGAGAATCGAACTCAAGACCTCTCGCACCCAAAGCGAGAATCATACCACTAGACCAAATGCCCTTCTATTTTTTACAAAATTACCCTTGAGACAATTTGATAGAGAGTTTACGGCAGAGGGTATTATTGGTATCAAAATAGTAGTTAAGAAATAAAATAGAAGATGGGGCATTTTGAGAATTGAACTCGGGACCTCTCACACCCGAAGCGAGAATCATACCACTAGTCCAAATGCTCTTCTAATTTTGACAAAATTACCCTTGAGACACTTTGATAGGGAGAGTTTGCGGTAGGGGATATTATTGGTATCAAAATAGTAATTAAGAAATAAGATAGAAGGAGCAGATAATCAAACTCGACCTTTCGCACCAAACAAGAATCAACGAAATGTCCTAGTTTGCGACATTTCTAACAAAATTATCTTGAGACAATTTGGGAGAGAGAGTTTGCAACCGAGGGAATTATTGGTATAAACATAGTAATTATGAAACAAAATACAAATTGAAGGGGCATTACGAGAATCGAACTCGGGACCTCTCGCACCCAAAACAAGAATCATACCACTAGACCAAATGCCCTTAGTTTTCAAACATCATTACCCTAGACAATTTGGTAGAGTGAGTTTAAGACAGAGGGTATTAGTGGTATTAAAATAGTACTAAAACTGAAAAACGGGGCATTCCGAGAATCGAACTCGGGACCTCTCGCACCCAAAGCGAGAATCATACCACTAGACCAAATGCCCTTTTTATTCATATCTTAATATTATCTTACAATATAAAAGTTTATTAACTGGGCCGACCTTTTCAGCCCAATTTTGGTTTCGGCTGGACCGATTTGGGCCCAAATTTTAGAGGATAGATTTCTAGATATGGCTTATACATTAATTTTCCTATTAAATATTTCGATTTATTTTATTTTTTTATCCTACTAACCCTACAAATAAGAAGACATTTTACTTCCTCAACCCTTTTTATTTTAATAGATGGACGCTTTTTTTCTACCAATTGGGGCCCTCCCTTCACCATGATTGGACCAAACGCCCTCGTATGGAGTTATCCGAGTTTTAACAAGTGCATAGCAGGATGTTAGATGTCCTTCGCTTGAGCGACGCTGGTTCACGTTATTCGAGTTCGATAACTACCCACCATCGTCCAAAGTTAGGTTAGTTCAAAATCATGAAAATAAATTGGGTTTAAAATACTTTAATAATGCATGTAATAGTTGATTTTGGAGATGTAGGGTATCGATTCCTATACCTCTCACATGCTAAACGAGCGTTCTACTATTTGAGCTACGTCCCCGTGTATGAAATCCAATAAAGGCTACAATTGTTTTTTTCTAACCCCATGAATATCTTTTCTCTACTATACTCGACGTGATGAGAGTTCGTATTAATATCGAGACTTACAAAAATTAGGTATGAGTGTTAAAAATTTAGCATAGCCTCAAAACACGAGGTCTATGAGTTCTCGGTATATTTCTCACGTACGCCATAATCATTTTGGAAAGAGTTTCCACCTTATTTTTTCTATAATAATCTACTTCTCGAGCCTCTCATGTTAGAATCCGAGCTTGGAGATTGGGGTAACCATAGATCAGTTTCTTTTGAAATGCTCGAGTTTAAGTCACAAACGAATTCGAGAAGGCTGACTAATTAGGGTTTCGATTTCAGGATCGAACATGTGAGAGTTATTCAAATTTCACATGGGATGAGAATTGGATTTGAATAATCTTAATAAATTTTATTCTTTTAGCATAAAAAACATGTGATGATAAAGAAAAATGAGTGGTTCTTATAAAGGATAGTGCATGAAATAACGAACTTCTTATTTAGGACTTGGGATGCTAAAGTTCAAAGTTTGGTACTCCCTAAATTAAATTGATACCTACCATTATTCTCCTTTCTACCTAACATTTTGTACCTAAACTTTGTCGGGGTTGTCGTTTAGATGTTCGAGAAGATTACATTTGCGTGGGGTCGAGGGCGGAAATGGGGATTGGGAGGAATCTGTTTGTGAGGTCGCACATTAGTTAGAGAGGGGAACGAGACATTCCTTATAAGGTTGTGGAAATCTCTTCCTAATAGACATGTTTCAAAACCGTGAGGCTAACGACGATACGTAATGGGCTAAAGCGGACAATATCTGCTAGCGGTGGGCTTGGGCTGTTACAAATGGAATCAGAGCCAGATATCGGACGGTGTGCCGGCAAGGACGCTGGGCCTCAAGGGGGATAGATTGTGAGGTCTCACATCGGTTAGAGAGTTTCTTATAAGGTTGTGGAAACCTCTCCCTACTAGACGCGTTTTAAAACCATGAGACTGATGAAAGCTAGGTAATGAGCCAAAGCAGACAATATCTGTTAGCGGTGGACTTGGGCTGTTACAAATGGTATCAGAGCCAGACATCTGACGGTGTGCCAGAGAGGACGCTGGACCCCAATGGGGATAGATTGTGAGGTCCCACATCGGTTGGAGAGGGAAACAAATCATTCGTTGTAAGGTTGTGGAAACCTCTCCCTAGTAGACGCGTTTTAAAACCATGAGACTGATGAAAGCTAGGTAATGAGCCAAAGCGGACAATATCGGCTAGCGGTGGACTTGGGCTGTTACAAGTGGTATCAGAGCCAAACATTTGACGGTGTGCCAGCGAGGACGCTGGACCCCAATGGGGATAGATTTTGAGGTCCCACATCGGTTGGAGAAGGAAACAAATCATTCCTTATAAAGTTGTGGAAACCTCTCCTTAGTATATGCGTTTTAAAACCATGAGGCTGACGAACACTACGTAATGGGCCAAAGCGGACAATATCTACTAGCTGTGGGCTTGGGCTGTTACAAGTGGTATCAGAGCCAGACATCGGACGGTGTGCCAGCGAGGACGTTGGACCCCAATGGGGATAAATTTTGAGGTCTCACATCGGTTGGAGAGGGAAACGAATCATTCCTTATAAGATTGTGGAAACCTCTCCCTAGTAGACGAGTTTTAAAACCATGAGGCTGACGAACGCTAGGTAATGGGCCAAAGCGGACAATATCTACTAGCTGTAGGCTTAGGCTGTTACAAATGGTATCAGAGCCAAACATCTGACGGTGTGCCAGCGAGGATGCTGGACCCCAATGGGGATAGATTGTGAGGTCCCACATCGGTTGGAGAGGAAAACAAATCATTCCTTATAAGATTGTAGAAACCTCTCCCTAGTAGATGCGTTTTAAAACCATGAGGCTGACGAACGCTACGTAATGGGCCAAAGCGGACAATATCTATTAGCGGTGTGTTTGGGCTATTACACTGTCCCTTCTCCCTCTTCATTTTTCGTTTAAATGAGGATTCATCACCCCCTTCTAAGAAGGTCCCCACGGAACCCCGACCCTAGAGGGTAAATGAGCATATCTAAGAATCAACTTAAACTTATAAGGATCTAGTTGTAGTGATTAAACTTGATATCATATAGCAAGCGATCGTGTGTTCAAATCCAAATAATTTAACATTTCACGTGTCGGGCATCGTGAGACTAATCAATTTCATATTCACGAGCTTAAGTTTTTAGGTTGAATTAGAACGAGTGTCACTACAATACCACCGTCATTCTTTCTGTAACGTACAAACGACTATTAGCTAAACTACAGTCACTACGGTATCAACATGTCAGTGTTGCTATCAAAGGAGGAATAGTGAACGAGAGAAGGATATGTACGACTACGACGCTCGACATGTGATAACATGTTAAAATGAGTGGACGATCAGTGTTGTTATCAAAGGAGAGATAGAGAGCGAGAGAAAGGTAGGTAAGACTCGACGCTCGACATGTGATAACATGTTAAAACGAGTGGACGAGAATATACCGAACGACATGTGAAAGACATTTGCTTTAAATTGAGGAATGCAAGAGTTAGGCTAATGTCGATCTCTTAAGGTTGAATGGAAATGCTAAGAGCATAGGATGTGTAAAAAGGGTTTCATTTGTTCGACAAGAATTATGTATTACGTGTCAATTTCTCGTGTTTTTTGTTTGGTAAATAATTATAAGCTTCATTTAATTAGAAATTAAAAACAAAAATAATAAATTTTAAAATTATTTGGTAATAAAGAAATTGGTATATATATATATATCCTAACCTAACCATGGTTAAGAAATTGGTTAAGGGAACCCACTGGAGCCGTAGCAAAAGCGAGTTTTCATGTGGCAATTGTCACTACTTATGAACTCGAACCTGGGTGATCGATCCATGACCAGGATGAAGCTTGGGTGAAACCAAATGGAGGTCCGAACCGACTGATATTGAAGAATCAGCGGATGAGTTGTGGTTAGGGGTGAAATACCACTAGAATCCAAAGCTAGCTGATTCTCCCCGAAATACATTAAGTATCGAGACTATCTCCAATGACTCGAATGTTTGAATCGTTTCTAAGGTTTAATAATCATTTTGATTGCTGAGCTTTCAAAAAAATTTTATTTCAGTCCCTACGACATTTATTTGAAAATATCTATTTAGTCCCTAAACTTAAATATAATTAAAAAATATATATATTTTGGTCCTATGTGGGTTATTTTTTAAAAAATTATGGGATAAAAAATAGACATTTTAAAAGTTTAAGATCAAAATGAAATTTTTTTAAAGTTCAGAGGCAAAAATGGAACAAACGTTAAAATTGAAGGACCGAAGTGAAGTTATACCTGAAGTCTCGGTTGATATCAATTTAAACAAACCAAAACATGATCGCTATACAATAAACCAATACAATATAACGGATGTTACAAGTCATGATAAACAGTGATATACATCGAGACGAAAATGATACTCGTCATTTTCGAGAATATTTATATGCTTTATTCAAATAATACCCGTAATTTATTTTAATTAATTAATTAATTAATTAATTTTTATTGGTTGAGAAGTTGCATAGACCATAGATCCTCCATGCTCCAATAATTTTGATTGGAATGATCAATTGGGAGCAAAGGCAATGAGAAGGCATCAAGATTTTGAGTGTAATTTGGAGGAGAATAGGTTTCCATTATTGGATCCATTGTGTAAGAACTTGGAGCTTCTTCATTCACTTGATTACGATCCCGAGACGTTGCTTTTGAGCTCGTTTGTCGAGCGTTGAAGCGATGATACCCTTGCTTTACGTGCTTTTGGATTCTCGTCCTCCAGTAGTTCTTTATCTCATTATCCGTCCTTCCCGGGAGATGCTTTGCTATTTTCGACCACCTGGAAAGATGATCATATGAAATGAGATAAAAGGAACCCATTTGTTTACTTCTTCGACTTTTTTTGAAATATATAACCGTATCTTGTTAGATGTAACAGCCCAAGTTCACTGCTAGTAGAATATATTGTCCTCTCTAGGCTTCCCCTCAAAGTTGTAAAACATGTATGCTATGGTCAAGGTCTAGCCCTACTTCAACCAGTGTCTCGTACCATCCGCAGAATATAGTGTCCTCTTTGAGCTTCCTCTCAAGGTTTTAGAACATGTCTGCTATGGTGAGGGTCTAGCCCTATTCCGGTGACGGGCTCTGATGCCATTTGTAACAACTCAACCACACCGTTATCATATATTGTTCTCTTTAGGCTTTTCTTTCCGACCTTGCCCTTTAGGTTTTAAAACGCTCCACTAAGGAGAGGTTCCACACTGTTATAAGAAATGTTTGGTTCCCCACGTAGGGTTAGATGATGTGTTTCGTTTAGGGCCACGAAAATTCGAGTTTTTTTTTTCTTTTTTTAAAGAAAAAATTTGTGGGTTAAATTTGATTGGTCATGTTGAATGGCTGAAAATCAAGCTCCGCCACGTAGGATTTCATGTATTTAAAGGACTCCAAAAATCCCAATATTTTTAAAAGAATTTGTAGAATATTCAATCTCAAGTTTCCAAGCTGAGAACACAATGCTGAATCACAGGTAGATTTCTTCAAATGAAGTTTTTTTTTTTTTTTTTTTTTTTTGAAATTTCAAAATATATAATTTAATGTTTAAATTTTAATATAATTTAATTTCTGTTAAATAATTAAAGGATTGGATTAAGTTTAAATAATGAAAAATAAAATTATTCCAATATTTAAAATAATATTTGAAAATAAATAAATAAATATTTTATTTTTACTGAAAATAAAAAATTAAATAAATAGCTGTCATTTCTTCATATTTTTTGTTTTCATTTTAAAGATAAACTTTTAAATATTTAAGAAAAATAAGAAATTAACGAAAGAAATATTTTTAAGAACTAATTTTTGTAAATTTTAATTTAAAATCAAAACACTTTTAAGAAAATAATTTTTTTGGAATATAAAATAATTACCAAACAAGCTTGTAATATTTATTTCTTTTTTCAATACAAAGTAATAATAATAATAATAAAATAATAATAATATATATATATATATATATATATATATATATATATATATATATATATGCATATGTATGTATATACCATGCAAAATCATTTCTTTTTCTTTCAATTTTCTCAAGTAACTTATAGAAATTTTAAAATAAAATAAAATAAAATAATCATTAAAAACGTGCATAAAAAGGAGAATTTGAAAAGAAACGTGTTGTCGTGGCCACGGAAGCCCTAATATTCTTCCTCGGCTAAGCCTCTAACGAGATTCCAAAATCTCGGTCGGGCGATTGGAGAAAGAAATATATGACCAATCTTCTTGCTCGATAAGAATATTTCTATATCTTAGTTTCAACGATATGTAAAATCGAGGATTCGAACGTTTGACCTCTTAATAGAAAATACAAAATTTATATCAGTTGATTTCGATTTTTTTATTGAGTTATATTGATTATAGTCCTGTTATGTATGAAGATCTGTTTTTGCGTAAATAAAATCTTACTTGTTTCCCCATTTGGCATGTAGTTCTATGATCAGTAGTTGTTCATCTGAGGTGATGTTGCCTCGTCGAACATTGGGATGGAGGTAGTTCAGCCACCGGAGTCGACAGCTCTTCCCGTTACGTTTTAGACCTGGAATGATCGGGTTTGGGAAAAAAGGGCGGAAACTATCAAAATTAGGGTTTTTGAGAAAATTTGAGAGAGAGAGAGATTTTGATTGTTACCAGCTGATAGAGCAAGAGAGTTCCAAACACCTTCACCATGATTGGCTATGTAGTTGATGAGAATCAAGTCTTCTTCCATAGTCCATGGCCCTTTCCTAACCTCCACCACACCTTCGGCTGAGTTGCATGCTTTTCTATCCATTTTAGAGAGAGAAAGAGAGAGAGAGATGATAAGATCATGACGGTAGTTAGGGTTTTATAGAGAGGCCAAACGGAAGGAAAAGGTACGTATGAGTTACCCTCGTTGCAAAGGGACGGGGCGAACTAAAGAAGGTCAGTCGTACTCGTTTAGTACCTTTAATACAAGGCTGGCCAAAGAAGATTAGTTGTATTTGTGTAGTAACCTTGATATAGGACTAGCCAAAGAAGGCCGGTCGTACTCGTTTATTACCCTTGATACAGGGTTAGTCAAAGAAGGTCAGTTGTACTCGTGTAGTACCCTTGATACAGGACCAACCAAAGAAGGTCGGTCGTACTCGTTTAGTACCCTTGATAAAGGGTTAGCCAAAGAAGGTCAGTCGTACTCATTTAGTACCCTTAATACAGGGCTAGCCAAAGAAGGCCAGTTGTACTCGTTTAGTACCCTTGATACAGGACCAACTCAAGAAGGTTGGTCGTACTCATTTAGTACCCTTGATACAGGGTTAGCCAAAGAAGGGCAGTCATACTCGTTTAGTACTCTTGATACAGGGCCAGCCAAAGAAGGCCAGTTGTACTCGTGTAGTACCCTTGATATAGAACCAACCAAAGAGGGTCAGTCGTACCCGTTTAGTACCCTTGATACAGGGTTAGCCAAAGAAGGCCAGTCGTACTCGTTTAGTACCCTTGATATAGGGCAAACCAAAGAAGGTCAATCGTACTCGTTTAGTACCCTTGATACAGAACCAACAAAAGAAGGGTTGATCGTACTTGTTTAGTACCCTCGATACAGGGTTAGCCAAAGAAGGTCAATCATACTCGTGTAGTACCCTTGATACAACGTCAGCCAAAGAAGGTCGGTCGTACTCGTGTAGTACCGTTGATACAAGACCAACCAAAGAAGGTTGGTCGTACTTGTTTAGTACCCTTGATACAAGGTTAGCCAAAGAAGGTCAGTCGTACTCGTTTAGTACCCTTAATACACGGCTAGTCAAAGAAGGTCAGTCATACTCGTGTAGTACCCTTGATACATGACCAACCAAAGAAGGCTAGTCGTACTCGTTTAGTACCCTTGATCCTATTCAGTTAACGTCTTCCATGCGATAATGTATTCACTGTCTTTAAAAAAGTCATAATACTTAATTGCTCGACTTATGCTTATATCACAATAATTACAATATTACCCAGATATTTTGTAAACATTAGCCTTCTTTTGCATGGTTTCGCACGTGTGTCCTAGAAACATACGAGTGCGATGGAAAAATTAGGGTTCCGAGCACATGGATTGATATATTCGTGTGAACTATAAATATGAATTGTAAGAATAATTGAATTCTTCTACGCATTTTCCTTTCTCTTTTTTAGATTCTTCATTGAAGTGGAGAAATGAATAAAGTTCGTAACTCCAAATTAGGGTTCTAGCTCGATTCTTGCTTTTTAAAAGAACAAGGGTCGAATCGAGAAGAATGACCTACTACTCATAAAAAAAAATAAGCTTCTCGAGCTAATGATCATCGAGACGATGCACAGAATCTTTCCTTTCAGAATTCCAGTTGACTAAATATTGGGAAAGAAACGTGTAAATAAATAGACTCGTTCCTCATTACAGCTACGCAATGTTACGTTAGCTTTGCTCGGCATTACTCTAAATTACCTCTCGTATATAAATATTTATTATTGTGAGTTTTTTTTTATTCATTTCATTATCGAAAAATTATTACCTCTCATATTGTTTAATTTTAACGCACAATCGCCTTGTATCTACTATTTGACTCAAGTTCATTACCATATGCACGTTTATGTCATTTATGGTTAGATTTTTTCGTAATGACCCGACTCTCTAAAACCCTAGTTCGACTCAAGTTTGTTATTACATGCATGTTTATGTTGTCTAGGGAAATCCGACTCTCTAAAACCCTAGACCGGCTCGAGGTTATTACCATATGCATGCTTATATCATTTGTGGCTAGACTTTTTGACGTTATTAATTGTTTCTTCATCACATACAACGTAATGAAGAAGTTTCGAGAGTAATAAAAGAAAGTTCAAGCTGAAAACTAATATTGAGACATTATTAAATTAAAAAAAGTTCGTTAAAAGTACTAATATCTAATCCTTCGGTTTTTAAATATATTGACATATCGATGAATATTTTAATCGTTGAAAATAAATATTTTTAATCTCAACAGTGGAGCGCTATCGTTGAGGAAACAGGAAGTGAGTCAAGAAAAAACGACACGATCAGATCCTTCTCGATCTTCTGAACGTAGACGTATCCTCGATCGTATAACTCGAGAAAATAACATCCACATGCTTTAGGGTTAGTCTAAAATAATAATTTAAATTAAAAGACAAAATTCCTAACTTGTTTAAATCCAAGCAAGTATTAGCCACTCATTTATTGATTATTCCTTTTTCTTTAATTTTTTTTTTCCAATTATATTACACAAATATTAATCACTTAAAAGGAAAGCTAAATGGAAGAAGTGCTTTTTATAGAACACTATGTTGGGACCAATGCTTTGATGACTATACTCTTGATTTAATACACCAAACTCTATCCTTCTCTCTTGAATTAACAACTTTGTATAGACATTAGATTTGGGTTTAGTGCTCGATGTTCGTTCTTCAAGAAGATAAACGAATATATAAAAAAGTATCTTTTGATTTATGGGATTCGAATCCCCAACACCGTGGTTCGTAGCCACGTGCTCTAATCCTCTAAGCTACAGGCTCCACCCCGTCTCCATTAGATCTGTTCCCGAGGGTACCCTAAAAAAAGGAACCTTTCCTCTCTCCAGTCATTTGCCATTTCGGGTTAAGAAGATGTGAAAGCGCCTCTCTCTCTAATAAGAATCGTGCTTTTCTACTTTTTCTGCAGGACCTCCCCTATAGTATCAACTTTTTTAACTCTCTTGAAATATTGTCATAATGTTCTGTTAAAAAAATTTACGAATTTGTATGGGTGTTTTGTCCAAAACAATCCATTCTTGAATGTATATGTACCAAAATAGTCATTATAAAATATAGATATCAAAAAGTAAAAAGTGGGAAAAAAAAAAAAAAAAATCATGAATGTATCGGTTTATATTTTTCTAGTTGAAAAACATTAGTTCACGAACATGAAAACTTGTAATTCTATCGATTAAACTCCCAAATATGATAAATGAATCAATTTAGACTCTCAATTTAAAAATCATTCAAGAATGGTTTAAATTCAAACCTTAGCTCAAAAATTAAATTCAAATAATTGATACAATGCAAATAATCGATACCATCATTAATGTAAGGTTAAGTATATAAATGGATTTGAGTCTTAAATAAATATGAAATTTTAATATTTTTAAACATCATTTTGGAATATGTTTAATGTATAGTATTGATTGTGTAATGATCCATATCAATTGTGACATACTCACAATTACATTTCATAATCATATCGATCAGATAAAAAGATTGGCTTGATATTAAACGATACGAAAGCAGTACAATAATGCATTTCGAGGAGCCAAGAAGTATACGCTTAAAGCAGCAATTAACAACTTGGAGTGAAATTTAAAGTGTAGTCAAATGTTTCCCAACTAAAACTATCTCTTGAATCAAACGAAACTATGGGTACTAGAAGGATGAGGACTCTTGAGGGCGAGATAAACAAACTAACCAAAGAAGGGCGCGGGAATTTGAACGACCATCAGATCATTTACCGCTTCAACCCTGATTTGTAAGGGAATTCAACAAGTTAAAAGAGGGAAAGATAAGAATCAAATATACATTTTGTTTGTTAGTTCAATTAGAAGAGAACAAGAAATGGTCAAGAAACTAGAAGCTAATGCAAAGAAACTCAGAACCCAGCAAAACAATTGTGTTTTAGATCTAATACAAGAAGCAGTTACCTTGCTAGCAATGTTGTTGGAAAGCCAGTCTAGACCTTCGTACAGCCCCTCTCCAGATGTCGCGCATGTGCTCTGAATGTACCTGGAACAAAGCACAATGTAGAATGAATATATTAATAGAGCGCAAGCAACTTTGATTAAACTTAAAAGACATTTATCTTAACTTTGGGATAATAAAATGTAACAGCTCAAGACCACTGTTAGCAGATGTTGTCTGCTTTGGCACGTTACGTATCACCGTTAGCCTCACGGGCTTAAAACGCGTCTGTAAGGGAGAGGTTTCCACACCCTTATAAAGGAATGCTTCGGTCTCTTCTCCAAATGATGTGGGATCTCAAAATCCACTCTCCTTGAGCGGGGCCCCGCGTCCCACTAACACACCGCTTGGTGCCTGGCTCTGATACTATTTGTGGCAGTCCAAGGCCTCCGCTAGCAATTATTGTCTGTTTTGGCCCATTACGTATCACCAACAGTCTCACGGTTTTAAAACGCGTATGTTAGGGAGAGGTTTCTACACCTTTATAAGGAATGCTTCGTTCCTCTCTCCAACCGATGTGTGATCTCACGTAAAAGGTCAAGTAGTTGACTATGAAAAACATATCAATAAAGGTGAGTTTCGACTATCTTCAAGTACACTTTCAGTTAATGTTACAGGTTTTAACAAGAGAAATAATACTGCCCACCAGATCTAATCGATGAGATATCCACACGAGACAAAAGCAAATAATTTACCAGTGGCGCTGACGAAGAGAGTGAAGACCAAGCTTGTCAGTTATTTCTGCAGCATTCATGGCATTAGGAAGATCTTGCTTGTTTGCAAATACAAGCAAAACAGCATCTCTAAGCTCATCCTGCAATCATTAGAATGTAAAATACCACTATCAGACAAGACTCAAATGGAAGAAAAGGGCCTAAAAACTCTATGAGCTACTATGCTGCTATGACGGTACTAAAAAACTCTATCCACTCCACCTTGAGAGATAAAGTTAACAATTAAAAAGTAGAGCCAATCAATTGATGAATAAAGCTATAATAAGAACGAAATACAAACAGCAATAGATCATCACAGTATTAACGTACAGAGTGGAAAGATGTAAACAGGTACTAATATACCTCATTCAACATTCTGTGCAACTCATCTCTTGCCTCGACAACTCGGTCCCTATCGTTGCTATCCACAACAAAAATAAGGCCCTGTGTATTCTGGAAATAGTGCCTCCAAAGTGGACGGATCTTTTTGAAAAGAAAAACCATAGTCAAACATTAAGAATCATAACAATTCTGAACAACTTTTTTTCTTCTAATGAGCATATAAAGTACAAACAAAGGCCTAAAATGACGCATAATTACTTAAAAGTGTGGCATTCATTTGTCTTCACATATAATTCTTGTAAATAAATAAAATTTTGAGCACTTCAGTTCATGTATCTAATAATTTTTTTGTCAAATTTGACATGTTTTTATTATGCTAATTGGACATGTGCCCATCAAGTGACAAACTCATATTCAATTTGTTCAGCTAGTAAATGATACATACTTATCATGCTTAACAAGTATCTATAACATGTCCAACAAGTGTTGGAGTATCAGACGCAAGTTGGACATGGACACACAACTCAAAGTAAAGGTTTCAAACTTCACACGCTCTAGACTACCAATAGTAAAAAAAATTAAAAAAAGACTGCAAGTTGACGATTAAATCGACCACTTATGTACATCACAGAATATAAAAACAGGGAAGGCTAATTTCCAGATAAAATAACTATTTCTCTTTAGTTTAATAAAAAGAACACAGCTTGCCTCACACATACAGGGGAAGGGAAGAGAGAGAGATGCACACCTTGTCCTGACCACCAACATCCCAGACGGTAAAGCTGATGTTCTTGTACTCTACAGTCTCCACATTAAATCCTGAAGAAAAGAATCGACAGATATATTGGTAAAATTTACACAATGGTTTCGTGAAGATCCTCATGCAATAATTCTAATGCTTTGAAGAAAGACGTCACTTGAACTATTTGAACTACAACATCATTTGAAATATCCCCCTTTTTCCATTACAGAGATCCAATTTATGTTAAGCCCCAATGAAAGAATTCCAAGAAGAAATGTCCCTATTAACTACTGCAACAATGCAAAAAGATGCTCACGTTCTCTCCCTAGCACTCGGGGATCTGAACTATGGCAGTTAGAAAGTTTGAGGTTTTTCCAATGATGTTTACTCCTTCAAGTGTTGAGAGAGGAATCGAACATCAGTTCTTCTCAGTTGGCTTTATGGGTAAAAAGGGATACCTCTCAAATTTCTACCAGCTTCAGCTCGCCTTGGGACATGGATTAGATACAAGACACATTTTTGAACGGCAGTTCAATCTTGGAAACACCAAAACTTTCAGGACTAATCGAATGAAAAACAGATGTTTGGGATAGAGAAAATATCAAACTCGGGGCTCGTCTTCAAAGATCGTTGAGGAGATCAGCAGCAAGAGAAAGAACAATCTTACAGCTCTCACGAGAACTGATCAAAAAGGTCGAAATATTATCTGCTGGCAAGCTATAAAAGGATGATGCGTAGCGGTGGGGGTACCTCAAAAAAATAAACAGACCTTCACAGGTCCTCGTTAAAGAGAGGTGAAGACAGTTACAGAAATTAAAGAATGTGCTCTGTTCCCTAAGCGAGGTTGTTTAACATTGTGCAGTACTTTTTATCTAACTTTGCCACTTAAATCCCCTCTCTGTTAAAAAATCTCAACAACAATGTCATGTTAGGAATTACGGATCTCCTCAATAGTATGATATTGTCCACCTTGAGCATAAGATCTCATGGGTTTGCTTTGGGCCTCCCCAAAAGACCTCATACCAATGGAGATGTATTCCTTACTTATAAACTCATGATCATCGACTCCCTCCCAACAATCCTCAACAATCCTTCCATTGAACAAAGTACACCATAGAGCCTCCCCTTAATCGAGGCTCGACTCCTTTCTCTGAAGCCCTCAAACAAAGTACACCTTTTGTTCGATACATGAGTCACTTTTGACGACACCTTCGAGACTAGCAACTTCTTTGTTCGCACTTAAGCATTCTATTGACATGGCTAAATTAAGGGCACGACTCTGGTAACATGTTAGTAATCACACTCCACAATGGTCTGATATTGTCCACTTTGAGCATAAGCTCTTATAGATTTGCTTTAGGCTTCCCCAAAGGGCCCCATACCAATGGAGATGTATTCCTTACTTATAAAACCATGATCATCCTCTAAATTAGCCAACGTGGGATTCCCTCCCAACAATCCTCAACATGCCAAGGACTTAGAGAAGAAATTCAAAAAAGTTGCAACCAATTCCGTGTTTCATCAATAGAGACTCACCAATGGTGGGGATTGTGGTAACAATTTCTCCGAGCTTTAGCTTGTACAGGATCGTGGTCTTACCAGCAGCATCAAGACCCACCATCAAAATGCGCATCTCTTTCTTAGAAAAGAGTCTGCCGAAGAGCTTCGTGAAGGTCAACCCCATTTCTACTTCCCTCTAAGAGAAACAATCAAAGAACTGGCAAGCGATAACATTCAAAATTAGAAAATCAAACATCTCAAAAACAAATTCAGCATGCATTGAAACAGATTTAAAAGATCTTCCACTACAAAATCCTAATGATCATCATAAACAGAAAACAGCGACCTAAATAGCACACGACTACAAACAAACATCATAAATATTCATTTTACCACAATACTTTGACCCTCCTGATGACATTCATATCAAACAATGAGAAATTCAAACTAATCCAGGGTAATTTCCATTATAGCAGGCATAAAATTCAAACAAAAAGAATTAGCAATACATATCCAAACAACGAGGAAGATCAACAAGAATAAACAACAGCAATGTACC
This sequence comes from Cucurbita pepo subsp. pepo, assembly GCF_002806865.2. NCBI lineage: Eukaryota > Viridiplantae > Streptophyta > Magnoliopsida > Cucurbitales > Cucurbitaceae > Cucurbita > Cucurbita pepo. The sequence continues at coordinate 5,896,848 of NC_036641.1, read as the reverse complement.
CAGCAAATGAATAAAATAAATCCGTAAAGATTTAAGAACGATCGATATCTTCCAGGGAGATCCTACAGAATTGAACTTGAAAGTTGAAGATTGAAGAAAAATGGAGCCAAAGTAGATAACCTCTCGAATTCGGGGCCTTCAGGAGACAGATCTGAAGGGAAAAGGGGCAACAAGATCGTACCACGATTCTTTCTCCGTTTCTTATATTGGCTTCAGAATTATTTATTTATTTATTTATTTATTAAAATTTATGTTTAAATTACAAATTACAACTTGGTTATATATATATATATATATATATATAGTGCTAAATTACAGATTTAATTTTTATAATATTTAATTCAATATTTTTAGCTCGATAATTATAATTATAGAGAGGAAGATCAAATTATTATCGTTTATAATAATAGTTAGTGTCTTATCTACTGAGCTATGCTTAGATTGATATCCTTCTCTAAATTTTTTAAAAATAGACACTTTTAGTCTCTCGAGTTTAAATCCCGAGCATATCAAGCGAAACAGTTAAGAAATTGAGAAGTAAAGTGCAAGAAAAATTTTTAATTTTGTATCGAATAATTTTAACGTAGCCAAATATAAACAATAGTATCGAAATAAATATACTAAAAGAGTACAAAAAAATAGAAAATAATAGAACAAATATAATTAAAATTCGTACTACGAAACTAACCCTAATTGTAACGGCCCAAATCCGTTCAGGGCATTTGCTAAGGGAAGGTTTCCACACCCTTATAAAAGAGTATTTTGTTCTCCCAGCCAATGTCCCTTATTTTGTTCTCCTCCCCAACTAATGTGGGACATCACAATCTACGGCCAAGTGTCTTTGCTGGCACTCTTTCCTTCCTCCAATCGGTGTGGGACCCCGCCAAATCCATCCCCTTTTGGGGGCAGCGTCCGCACATCGCCTCGTGTCTCCCTTCGGCCCAGATCCACCGCTAGTAGATATTGTCTTATTTTAGGCTTTTCCCTGTCTCGTGTTTGCCCCTTTCGGCCCAGATCTGCCGCTAGCAGATATTGTCCTCTTTTGGCTTTCCTTGCCTCGTGTCTACCCTTTTCGGCCCAGATCCACCGCTAGCAGATATTGTCCTTTTAGACCTTCACTTTCAGGCTTCCCCTCAAGGCTTTAAAACGTATATCGGGATGGTTTTCACACCTTAATACAGGGTATCTTGTTCTCCTCCCTAACCGTGGGACATCACATTGTCCTTTCTTCAAATTTGCATTAGTGCCCTTCTATTATCTCGTTCTTCCATTTTTGTCTCACTAATTTCTAGAATTTGCAATTCAACCCCTAGATTATTTCTCATTGTTTCCCTAATCTTCAGCAAAATTACATTATTGCACCATGGCTTTCTCACATCCGCAATAGCTTGTGAGATCGTTATTCAATTGACGTCCCTTGGCTCAGGTCTGCTCCTCACCGGTCCATTGTCGGCGGCCATTCCGGCCAATTCCAGGCGGCCATGGCTTACACTGCTCGATTGCACCTTTCTCTCCCTCACGCTCTTCTTCCAACTTTATCCCGCCGGTCGGCTCTTCCCACCGTTCTCCGCCGGCTGAGCCGTTTTTCCTCAACAGGCGAGTTATTATCCAATTCAAGTAAGTTCAGACCTCCGACGACTCTGGTTTACGCGCAGGCCAAACGAGGCTTCTCGACAAAAGAAGACGACGTAGCTTCGTGTAAGCTGAAACCTCGAATATCGTTCGCAACTTGTTTGTGCTATCTCTTTTCTTCAACTCTTCGCATAGGTTTGTGTAGTTTAGCTAATACGATTGTGGTTTTTTAGCTGCTGATCTTGAATTTGAGGCGCCGCTCCAAATTGTGGAATATCCGGACCCAATACTCAGAGCAAAGAATAAGCGTATTGATTCATTTGATGATAATCTGAAGAAGTTAGTGCAGGAAATGTTTGATGTAATGTACAAGTAAGTTTCTGGATTGGTTCTTTCCATACGTAAGAACTAAATTCACATGTGTGCTCAGAAATTAGCACAGACTGAGACATGTAAACTCTGAACACTAAATAGGGAGCAAATAGTAGGTTTGAATATAGAAACTCCAAAAGGTTAGTATTACTCAATTGGTCGAGATACCGTAACTTGACCAAAAGGTCAGTAGTTCAAATCCCCGCCTCCAATATTGTTGATGGAAACTCCGGGTAGGACGGCTAAAGTCGGTACTAGACTGAAGCATCTTTATAGTTAAAATTTAAGTTGAATATGTTCATGGTCAGGTGATCAATGATAGTTCTTGTTACTATGCATCAATGATGATAACTCAATTGGTCGAGATAATGTAACTTGACTAAAAGGTCAGTAGTTCAAATCCCCACCTCAGATATTGTTGACGAAAACTCCGGGAAGGATGGCTGAAGTCGGTACTAGACCGAAGCAACTAAGTAGGCTAGGACATATTAAATCTTTATAGTTAAATAAGTTGAATCTGTTCATGGTCAGGTGATCAATGATAGTTCAAGTTCTTATTACTATGCATCAATGATGATAACTCAATTGGTCGAGATGCTCTAACTTGACCAAATGTCAGTAGTTCAAATCCCCACCTAAGATATTGTTGATGGAAGTTCCGGGTAGGATGGCTAAAGTCGGTACTAGACTGAAGCAACTAAGTAGGCTAGGACATATTAAATCTTTATAGTTAAATAAGTTGAATCTGTAGGTGATCAATGATAGTTCAAGCTCTTGTTACTATGGATCAATGATGATAACTCAATTGGTCGAGATACTGTAACTTGACCAAAATGTCAGTAGTTCAAATCCCCACCTCAGATATTCTTGATGGAAACTCCGAGTAGGACAGCTAAAGTCGACACTAGACTGAAGCAACTAAATAGGCTAGGACATCTTTATAGTTAAATAAGTTGAATCTGTTCATGGTCAGGTGATGATAGTTCAAGTTCTTGTTACTATGCATCAATGATGAGTTCTGAGTTAGGGCCATTATAAACTTGGTATTTACAGGAAAGTGAACAATACTTGTTGGCTTCATTGTCTACAGAACCGATGGCATTGGGCTCTCAGCTCCTCAAGTGGGAGTCAATGTTCAACTGATGGTATTCAATCCAGTCGGTGAACGCGGTGAAGGGGAGGAAATTGTTCTTGTGAACCCTAAAGTTTACAGATATTCCAAGAAAACTGTACTCTTTAATGAAGGTTGCCTATCATTCCCCAGGATATATGCTGATGTACAGGTACTGTTGACTACTGGTTCTTGTCTCGTGCCTACTTTCTAGTTTAGTGTTCATTAAGGATGGTGTTACATAGCCTTTTCTGAACTTAATATGATGTTTTCTTGGCTAATTTGAATTCCAATTGGTTAACTATTTAGTATATTTTCAGCCAAAGCCTGCAAAAGATAGATTTGTTCTCGTGTATCGTGTTGATAGTTTGTTACTTTGGCTTAAATTCTAAACTTTCAATTGTATCTAATAGATCTTTGACCTCTTAGACATGGGTGATGGGCTTATTTGAAAGTGAATGTTCAAGGACTTATGATACAACTATTAGAAACATTTTAAAGTTTAGGAACATATTAGACACTACTCGATACTTTAGGGACTAAACTTATACTTCAATACGTACATAATACTAGATAGGTCAACTAGTTGTTTTTCGAAATTTTAATATAGTTTCTCTAGTTGTGAAATGTTGCTTGCTTTTAAGGACACAATTTCTAGCTAACAAATTCTGCTTCTTATTCTTTGAGTTGTGTTTGTGATGAGGCTAGCTCATTCTCTTGTAATTGCAGAGACCAGAATCGGTTAAGATCGATGCACGAGACATCAGTGGTACGAGGTTCATGGTCAACTTGTCGGGGCTTCCTGCAAGAGTGTTCCAGCATGAATTTGATCATTTGCAGGTTTTTTTAAATTAATTTCAGCTTAAGTTATGATCACCATTCAACTCAATTGAATTCAAAAGCTTAAGATGATGGATTGTGATAAATTTAGTTCTATCAATACTTTAATATTTACCATGTGTAATCTAATCGTGTCACACACATTCTTCCTCGCGGTCTCTGTTTTCGGTAACGTTACTCAATGGAATTCTAGCAGTGCATGATTAGGTTGGTCGGGATCCCGTGTTATAATATCTACCAGCATTGGCTTAGCTCACATTTTCTCTAAGAGTACTGTTAAATTTGCAGGGAGTTTTGTTCTTTGACAGAATGACAGATGAAGTACTTGATACCATTCGCCCTCAGCTACAAGTGAGTGACCTCCTACACATTGTTTTTTCATCTTATTTATGATCCAAAGAAAACCCTTTTTTACTACAGGGAGCGACGTATTCTTATTCATGATTAATATCGTTCTGATTGCACCACAATGGGTCGGTTCAATGGTCCATAGAGGGTCTAGAAGGAATGAATTCAAGTCATGATCATCATCTACTGAATGTTTAACATCCTGAATAGTTAAAAGTGCACGCAAACTAGCCCAAAGTATATGTTCTTAATCGGTCTTCTGGAAAGAAAATTAACATTTATCGGTATGAACAAACTTCTTAAGAAGTGAATATTAGCACGAGAACTCCTATTAGATTGTGGATAGGGTCTGATTCGCTCGTGTAAAAGATAATTTGTGGTATACGTCGATTTGTTAGAAAGATATATGGCGTATGCTCTCGTACCGAGAGGTTTATTTTCTTTCGAACTGATTGCTTCGTAACTTTGAAAATGAATTGAGGTGAAGTTGTTGTTTATTTACTTTTGATGCAGGCCTTAGAAAAGAAGTACGAAGATAGAACTGGATTACGAAGCCCGGAAAGAATAGAGAACCTTAGAACAAGGAAGAAGGTGGCTGCTGGTTTTGGAAAATCATGATCATAGAGGTTTGATGATTATACATTATGAATATGAATGCTACTAACTCCAATGATAGGAAGAAATTTATACTTCTGTTGGCTAAGCTTTTGTAAGAATTAAATTTATATTTCTCATTGCAAATTTAATTTAGGCTGTATTTATAAGTCACAAACTTATAAGGACATGAACCTTAAATATTTTCAAACTTTAGATTCAAATCCTAAGGAAAACACTCCCCCAAAAGGTAATGGATTATCTAGGAGTGCAAACCGGAGAAAAAGAAAAACCAAAAACAAAAACAAAAAAACAAAATTGATGAAATAAACTCGAATCGATCCGTTGGAGGAAATATTCTTTAGTTAGAAACAACCCAAGTCCATATTCTTTAGTTAGAAACAACCCAAGTCCATTGCTAGTAGATGTTGTCTGCTTTGTCCGTTACGTATCGCCATCAGCCTCATGACTCATTACATATCGCCGTCAGCTTCACGGTTTTGAAATGCGAGAGGTTTCGACACCCTTATGAGGAATGTTTCGTTCTTCTCTCCAATCTACTATGTAGGATCTCACAATATGACTAGGAGGCCCTCGTTACGTATCGCTGTCAGTCTCATGGTTTTGAAATGCTAGAGGTTTCTACACCCTTATAATGAATGTTTCGTTCTTCTCTTCTCTCCAACCAAGGTAGGATTTCACAATATGACTTGGGGGCCAGTGAGAGTGTCCTCACTGGCACTGCTCGGGGTTGGATCTGATAACATTTGTAACCGTCCAAGCCCACCACTAGCAGATATTGTCCAAGATCTGATGGATCTGATAACATTTGTAACCGTCCAAGCCCACCACTAGCAGATATTGTCCAAGATCTGATAACAATTTGTAATAGTCCAAGCCCACCACTAGCCGATATTGTCCAGGATCTGATAACATTTGTAATAGTCCAAGCCCACCACTAGCAGATATTGTCCACTTTTGTCCATTATGTATCCGTTTAGGGAGAGTTTCCATACCCTAATGCTTCATTCTTCTTTTCCACACCCTAATGCTTCATTCTTCTCTCCAACCTATAGATCTCACAATTAAGAGTTCTTACATTATTAAAAATTTGTAACTTAAGTTTACAAATTCAATTATCTCCAATTTATGATGCTACGCCATAAATAATTTATAAGTTTGCAAGAATGAAATCCTTCAATCTCTAGCAAAAAAGTGGTACTTTAATCACTGAGTTGATAAACATTCTTTCAAGTGTAAGAAGCATATGATCAAATAAAAATATTAAAATTGATAATAATAATAATAATAATGAAATTGGTATTAAATGAAAAAGAATGAATTTTGAAAAGCCTAGTGTCTAGCCGAGTACATGCGTATAGGAGAACTTTCTTTCCCTATTTATATCCATAATCACTGAAACATAAATAAATAAATAAATAAATAAATAAATAAATAAATAAATAAATAAATGAAACTATCCTTTCCAGAATGGGAGAACACTGAACATAGTCCTGAGCAACCAAATCATTTGTCGTCTCAAGCCTGAATAAAAAGGGAGAGTGAACGACTCAATAACAAAGTTTAAGACTTCTATTAAATGATCAATGAGAAATTGAAGGCAAAGGACTAATAAAATAGTTTATATGCAAATTTTGGAATTAAAATGAAAGTTTTGAAATAGAATGGATTTAATAGTTACAAGTGATGCACAGAAATTTAGAACTCAGTAGGTGACAATGACAAGTATTTGAAGCTATGTGTTGAATGAATCAAAATTTCTGTGAACTGACCATGAAAAATTAAAAGCAAAGACTTACGTTACGCAAGTATTTTGTGATTTATAAAGTAAAATTACAAATTCCATTCATAAACGAACTAGGTGTTTGAATTAGAAAGTGTTTAATAAGACTTCAAATTTTAATTTTGTGTCTAATAAATTCCTAAACTTTAAAAGTGTCAAAGAAGTTTTAAACTTTCAATTGTGTATCTAAGTCCATGAACTTTCGATATGTCCTAACAAGATTATTATAGATTTATAAACTTTTAAAAATATCGAATAAATCAAAGACTAATTTAACATCAATTGAAAATTTAAGAACATATTAGACATAAATTGGACTGTTTAAGGACCTATTAGACGCTTTTTTAAGTGCATGGACCTACTTAAAAGTTCCCGAAGATTTAAGATTTAACTAATTTTAAAAGTTGGGGGATTAAAATAGATTACAGTTTGAAAAAAGAAAAAAAATTGAAGGAATTTTGGAATAGGGTACAGTAAATCAGAACTCAGTGACCTAAAAGAATGGATATTCAATTAAGATTGGGATCAAATGTAAGGTGCATTTACCTTGCTAACAATGTTGTTGGAAAGCCAGTCCAAACCTTCGTATAGGCCCTCTCCAGATGTGGCGCAGGTGCTCTGGATGTACCTGAAAGGGAAGGGAACACCGTGTAAAATGAGTTCCTTTATATCACTTTATCATCTCACCCAGCAACTTCAAAAGAAACTAGAAAATATTCTGTCGACTTTCTTCTGTACCCTGACAGAGCTTGAGCTTGAAACTCACTCTTCCTACTTCATGAGCCTAGTAAACAGTCCAATTCATTAACATATGAACGAATACATATAACGGTTCAAGCCCCTCGCTAGCAGATATTGTCCTCTTTAGACTTTTTTTTTTTGGACTTGTCCTCTTTGGACTTTTTAAAATGTGCCTGTTAGGGAGAGGTTTCCACGTCTTTGTAAAGGGTGTTCCGTACTCCTTCCCAATCGACGTGGGATGTCATAGTACAATTAGATCATGATTCAAGAATTGCTTCCATTCAGGGTTTGTTTGAGTTTGACATACATTTTATTTTAAAAACTTCCAAAAAAAAAAAATTTGTTCTTAATATTATTTTCATTCAAGTGGTTTAATTTACCAGTGGCGCTGACGAAGGGAGTGAAGACCGAGTTTGTCAGTTATTTCTGCAGCATTCATGGCATTAGGAAGATCTTGCTTGTTAGCAAATACAAGCAAAACAGCATCTCTAAGCTCATCCTGCAACCAGATTCAGCATTTTAAGTGATACCACTAAATGTTTCAAGTCAGCAATAGTAATATATATGCCGAACAAAAAGATTAACAATGCAAGAGATCTATATCAATCGTACTTTCAAATGACAGAAAACTGGAAGAAAGAAAGAAGGAAAAAGGCAAACACATATGGAAGAAGATCAAAACCAAACAACAAATAAACTTCTTTCTTACTATCAGCGTGATTCCGTTCTTGGAACTGAACAAGATTTGGCAAACGAATACAAACAAAGGCTTCCACAACTGAACTAACCGTCTTGAAGCGAACTCTAGAAAAATCCTGGTTCTTAGTCACGATAAAATAGTTTCTAAAAATTGTCTTTTCACAAAACGAAATCCCACATCAGAAATTATGACGAATGAAGGAATTTAGCAAGGATTAGAGAAATAAAGTAAAATTCAGATACATTACGAACAAAAGCACGCTATACATCAGTACACAGCAATAGTCCATCAAAGTAGGGGAAATTGCCAATTAAGTTGATATAGAAAATAAAATATAAGAGCATTCGGAAGTAAAAACATACTTCATTCAACATCCTGTGCAGCTCATCTCTTGCCTCTACGACTCGGTCCCTATCATTGCTATCCACAACAAAAATAAGGCCCTGTGTATTCTGGAAGTAATGCCTCCAAAGTGGACGGATCTTTCAAAAAGAAACCCCATCAATCAAACATTAATTAAAAATAATATTACAAAAAAATTTCTTGGGAAATTTTTAATTAAAAAAATATGTGAACATACATATCCATGCACAATCCTCGTTCTAGAAAATGTCAGTATTTTAGTCTTTATAATGCAAAAATGTATGATGTGGTTGAATTAACATAATAAGAACATGCATGCAATATGCCAAGTTAGAGCCCATACTTCGTCACTGCTTTAGAATTTATTGTGGTTTTTTATATTACATTGTTTCATATATCAAACATAACAAATCAAATGCATTGTATTGAAAGTTGGCATTCTCTGCTTTAAATCTAACTCCAAAGTTTAGTATAAATATAATTTCCGCACCTATTAAAAAAAAAAAAGAATATATATATATATATATTAAAAAATTAATTAGTTAATTTTGACACTTTGGTTATAATATAAATTAAAAACTATGTTGTAGATTTTTTTAATTGTTAAAGACTAGACTATGTTGAAATATTAAAATTAGAATTTCTAAAAATTGTGTTCGTAAAACATTATACGTTTGATTATGAAATATATTGATTTATTAAGGATTCTTTTACAATTTTTTTTAATTAAGATTATATTGAAAAATGAAACCTTCAAAATAACTATTTTATTAAAAAAAAAAATAACAAACTTGTAAAAATTACCTTTGGAGACCCACGAAAAAAAACAAACCGGTAAAAGTTACCTTCGGGGACCCAATCCTCTCAACTTTCCCACCAGAATCTCAACCCGATCCCAACCAAAATAAATGGGAAATTTTGTGGGGATGGAAAATGAAATAAGTAGCGGGAATGGGGAGAGGGAAGTCTTCCCCGTGCCCGCCCAATGGACATCTCTAAATTTAGTAATGCATCAACCTCTTCATGCATGCATATCAGGAGGAAAAAAACAATTAAAGAAGTAAAATTCTATGTTGATACTAAATCCGAAATAAATGGACTAGTTGTGTCTTAAACATGGTGAAAAGTAGAAAGTGTCTTGTTTTTTCCACACATACAGAAAAAGGAGATGCATACCTTGTCCTGACCACCTACGTCCCAAACGGTAAAGCTGATGTTCTTGTATTCCACAGTCTCCACATTAAATCCTGTAGAAAAGTATCGAGTCTTACATCTATGACTTCCATAAGATGGATTTAATCAAATTATTAAAATTGTACATAGCTTGATTCTACAGCTGAGTTCTTAATTTCCAAAGTTCCACAAAAGTTTCATTTTACAGGATAAGACTCACCGATGGTCGGGATGGTGGTCACAATTTCTCCGAGCTTTAGCTTGTACAAGATCGTGGTCTTACCAGCAGCATCAAGACCAACCATCAAAATGCGCATCTCTTTCTTAGAAAATAGCTTACCGAACAGCTTCGTAAAGCTCAACCCCATTTTGGCTTCCTTCTATCTGAGCAACAACCACAGCACTGGCGAGAAAGAAAACATAGAATCAGGAATCAAACATTTTCAATCATTTGAAATGAACCAAATAGATCTCCAACAACGAACATCCAATGAATTATCGTGAATCAAAACAACCGCCTGAAAAGAAGAAGCGAAAAGCAAAACCGCAATGAACCACCAAATAAACGTAAAATTTCCACAACACTTTGTCCCTGCTGACCCCCCTAATGACACTTAAACCACGCAATGAGGATTCAAACCAATCCAAGGTGATTTCCCATAGAACAGACATGGAATTGATTCGGCAACCAACAACACATATCGAAACAACGAGGTACGAAAATTCTTCACATATCATGAAAAATTAAACCACAAATCAATGAAACCAACAAGCATTCTAATATTACGACGACAATTAGCAATCAACCAGAATAATGGATAAATGAACTCGTTACAACTTCAGATCAACAAAAGACCTTCCAGCGATTCTGCGGAACCGAATTTGAGAAATGGAAAATGAGAAGAGATGGATCTGAAAATTGATTACCTCTCGAATTCGCGAGAAATCTGAATGTGAAAATGGAAGCGAGAGAGAGAGAGAGAGCGTTTTCCGATTCCGAAGTTTTCTCTTCCACTGGCTTCGGATTTATTTTATTTATTAATTAAATTTTGCGAGCGAAAATATGTTCAAACCGGGACGGAAGGGAACAGAGTGCCATATCAAAACGGCACCGTTTTGCCGCTTCATCCATATTTTTAATTTTTTTTTTAAAATAAAATAAATAAATAAATAAATATATATATATATTCTACCGGTCTCATTCCCGCCCATCGCTCTTCCCGCCATTTTCGCCTGCTTCGAAGTTTTTCCTTCAGCAAGTTCTAAGCTCTTCTCTGTCAAGCTAGAAGACGTATCTTCTTCTAAACTCAATCCTTGAATTTCATACTGCAACTTGTAATACTGTTTTTTGTCTTCTTCTTTTGTAGACTATTGAATTAGGTCATATCCATTACATATGGTAGTGTAGTTTTTAAGCTATTGATTTTGATATTTGAGGCTGCCATTGTGGAATATCTGGATCTATTACTAAGCAAACGATGTGCGAATTGCTTCACTTGATGATGAATGATACTCCGAAGAATTCTGTGGACGAAAAGTTCGATTTCATGTATAAATTAGTTTTTTAATCAGTTGTTCGTGTCATTTTTTATTTATTGTTATCTGGTAATTAGGTGGTTTACGTGCTAATAATTTCACGAGGAAGGATGAAATTTTGTATTTGCGGTACTCAAATCTTAACAATGTGTTGTTCAATGTGCTATGATTCGGGTGGTTTGTAGAAATAAAAATATGTAGCAACAATATCATATTAATGACTGCATATATCTATCTATAGCACCCGATTTTGTAGCATATGACATTTCTATTTCTAAGTAGTCTACCATGAAATTTTGTTTTCCTAACTCTCCATTAATGACTGCGTATATCTATCTATAATCTAATTAATATTTAGCAGAAACCGTGAGCCTGGGCTTTCGATGGATTTCCAGACTGCAAGCAGTCGATGGGAGGGACAGTGGAGGTTTTTAGTTCACCGTATGCCTTCCAACAGAATGGTTCATTTGAGCGGCTGCTCCCCTCAAGCTGAATGGTGTCTAATGTCACACCAGTGCAGGGAAGACTGTCACTGCAGGCTAAATGGACCGGCGTTGAAGTGTATGTTCCCCTAATGTTTACATAATTTACTCCTGAAATTGCTACTGCAGAAGATCCATTATGGCATCTACCCCCATCGCAGTAGTATTGGTCTATCATTACTGGAGTCCCAACGTCTGAAACTTGAATGTTTGAGAACAGTATTCCCTGTACTGAGCCTGAACCACCCTGCAATGGAAAAGTTAAATAGCCTTCTGTGAGCTGTTGAATTACAAAGTATGGTTGGTTTGAGAAAGACTGAGGTTTAGGGAGTCAAATTAGGGAGAAAGGTTTTATATACCTGCCATGTTTTTATTCTGACCCCATTCATTGTGTTCTGCAGTTTGACATCACGGACGGTGACATTGGAAACACATGCTTTTGTTTGATCACGTCCTAGTCCTCCAATGCTAATTCCATGGCCTGGCCCACAGTTCACATCGTGTATGTATATGGACGAGCTTCCAGTTTGTATGGATATACAATCATCTCCTGTAGTTTGATTTTTTATATGTGTAAGTTTCATAATGCTACTGATTTTTTAAATTTCATACTAGTTTTCATGCAAGTCAAAACAACAAGTCGTTGGAAGAGGAGTCCCACATTGGCTAATTAAGAGGTTGTTCATGAGTTTATAAGTAAGGAATACATCTTCATTCGTATGAGGCTTTTTGGGGAAACTAAAAGTAAAGGCATGAGAGCTTATGCTCAAAGTGGTATGGAGAGTCGTGGTTCCTAACACTTCCTTCCGGTTGGTGAACAAAATCAAGTACACCGTAATATCATGTTTTAGGACCATATTCTACTTCAACAAAAAAAAAGTTCTCAGAACTGTTAAGCAAAAAAGAAATTGAAAACCACCTTTAAGTGACTGATGCTTGAAGACCACCTTTCTGAATTTTAACCAATTGGATTACCTTCTATTTATCTGCTTATGTAAAGTTGGGTTGTATTTTAAAGTCAAATTCTCATGCTAAATTAAGCCATCTTTGCAGTTAGTACTCAAAATTGGGAATTACCACAAGCTAGATTGCTGTTCGAAATGATCACATTCTGGGAGTTCTGCAAGTGAATTCCGTCCGTGTTTGGGCTGTCACCAGGCGATGAAATGGTTAATGAAGAAACCTGAACTGATGTGCAACTATCAAATTTCAGGTGAGCCTGTTGGCTGTTTTGGATGGTTATTCCAGTGACTGTCACTCCATCACTTCCGTAGAACCTAAGTGCCTGCACAAGAATATAAGAGTCACAAATAGAAATCTCTCTTTGATCCATTTGTTCTATTATTGTCAAGTTTAAGCCAAGGCTGTACTGTTGGTTTGGTTCTTGGAAGTCTTCCGCCACTGCTTTCCTTGTCCTGTTGCATGAGTTAATCTGTGATTAGGTAGCTGTTTGACTTAAAATATGAAATCCCTTCTAATCCGAGTTGATTTATGAAAATACCAAATTTTCGTCAGTAGAATCGTCTGTGGGCGAGTTGTCGCTCCACCAAACGGAGCCTTGTCCATCAATAGTACCTGTACCTTTCACTGTTATCCCTTTAAGTTTAGTGAATTCAATCCATTGCAAGAGACCTGAACCCCAAGCACTAGGGCTTGTAGGAGCAATGATTCTGCCATCCAACTGCATGTCATGTAGGAGATGTACTTTAAAATATGTCATCAAGAATTTTTTCTGGAAAAGTTCTTCACAGAACAGTTTCCCATAAAGTTGATAGAATCCTTTTAAAACGTCATGCTACTGTGCACTTAAAAACACTTTTTGAAATCAACTTCCAAACTAGACTTCAGTGTATTGATATTGACCTGAAACACAATGTTTGGTTGGCAATTAGGACCAGAGAACGAAATGGGGCCAACGAGAAATTCATAACCTGAGGGAACCTCCACCATTGATCCCTCTGCATTGCAAGCTGATTCCCAAGCTGCCTGAAATGCCTGGTATGTATACATTGTCAAGTATTTCAGTTAATTTTCAATTCTGAAAAGTTTATATGCTTTAGGATTATTGTCGTTAATTAATTTAGTGGAAGATCATGGGTTTATAAGTAAAGGAATACATCTTCATTGGTATGAGACTTTTTGAGGAAGCCCACAGTAAAGCCACGAGAGTTTACGCTCAAAGTGGACAATATCATACCACTGTGGAGAGTCGTGATTCCTAACGATTTGTATTTAATGAAAATGATAGGCAAACCTAAATTCACCTTAGTGTCATCTTCCTTTCCATCGCCTTTAGCTCCAAAGTCCACCACATTAAAACTGCCAGAACCACCTTCACTTGCTAGTGAGGCTCCCACAACATCCTCACTATCCACATGAACATGGTGGTGGCGGTAGCCTCCAGTTTTTCTATGTGCCCCCCAACGCCTGCCTTCTCTCCCATGGCAATTTTCCAAACTAAACGACCAAACAAAAACACAAATGAAAGCAATAGTTGCAAGACATTTTAAATTCTTCCCACACATCTTCATATCAAAATAGGTAGAGAAAGACAGAGAAAGACAGATAGAGGGGGGGAGAGAGAGAGAGAGAGAGGATTCTTCAAGTATGATTGACAAACAAAGAAGATTATTGGCTTGTTTTTATATAGGTTGAAAACTAGTTCTATCTTAGATAATCTATTCACTCATGAGCCCCACAGTTCAAACGACAACTTGGGTTGTCACAAAACACCCTTTTCATCTTCTTCCACCTCTGGTTTACTGTATGTCTTATATATATATATATATATATATATGTATGTATATATATATATATATACATACATTAGATGAAAAGGGTGTTTTGTTGTAAGATTTGTTGTAAGAACTTGGCAGCAGAGAAAATATATTATTAGACACACCATTAGGACACTGATACACTACAAACCAATAGAGCCAAATCAATAAGAAGATATCCTTTTGCACCATCTGATGAACTCTGTCAGTTAGAAATTCTTGATTGGCTGCACGTGAATGACAGTTTTTTTCTTCTTTGAGAGTAACTTCTGCTATATAAAGACAATAAAAAAAAAAGGTATTAAAGAATATTAGTAGCTCAAGTTTTGGGTTCCTATAATAATTTAATTTGGTTCTAGAGCTTGAGATTATGACTAATTAGGTATTTAGTTATAGAATTGATTTGGTTTGTTACTAGAGGTTGAGATTATGAGTTCGGACGCCGTGGATGATTTTTTCGTATTTTTCATATAGGCCTTGTGAGTCAAAATTAACGTTCAAGTTACACGTGAGGGAGAGCATTTAATCACTTTAAAGTCAAATTAGATCATGATTTTCTAAAATTTAATTTCTAGATCTACCCTTATCTACCCTAATACAAAAAACCAAACCAATTTAAACACAAACCATCTTACTAGGTTAAGACGTTGAAACTTTGGTTTCATTCGGTTACTATTTATGTTTGATTTCTCTTATAATATTTTACCATTTATATTTGATTTCTATGTATGCATGTTGAGGTTTTTTTAATATGATGGTTGGCATCTTATACATATTTTAGTTTTTTCCATTAATAATTATGGATTGAGCTACCAAATGCATCACCAAAATCTCTCCCAATTCTCATTAGTCAACCATAAACTTTAATAAAAATCTTCAACTAACTTATGCTTTCATTAATTTGGATTATTCTTAAATACCTAGTTGGAAATAAATAAATAAATATAGGATAAATTAATAAAAATATCCTTAAATTAAAAAAAATATATATATATATATATATATTTAAAAAACACCTTAAACTTAAAAAAAAAAATAATAATAATAAAAATAAATGAATAATAAAAAAATAATAAAAAAATAAAATAAAATACTATTACCGTTAGTTTTTTTTAAACACTATTAAAAGTTTAAGGAGGTTTTTGAAACAAATACTAAGGTTTCATTAAAAACTAACATTAAGAGTANCACGATTTGATTTTTCGAAGCCTCAAAAATTGGGTCGTGACAGTTTTAAAAGAATACCGTTAAGACAAATTACAAGTTTTATGAGTATTTTATTAATTTAGCTTTTATATATATATATATATATATATATATATAAAAAGAAAAACTTAACCATATTTAAGATTTAATACCCCACTAGATTGTCAACTAAATATAATACGGGTTAGGTTGTCTCATGAGATTGGTCAAGTTTGGTCGAATACTCACGGGTATATATATATAAAAAGAAAAAAAAAACTAAGAATTATAGATGAAGGGACAATTTTTCCTTTTTCTATGAATTCATCTAAATTGGTTAGACAACATAAATTAGGCAAAATTAGCTGTTTAAAT
>NC_036641.1:5795875-5878375 GCF_002806865.2 Cucurbita pepo subsp. pepo | reverse complement strand
TGCGGCAGAGGGTATTATTGGTATAAAAACAGTAATTAAAGAAAGAAATGGATAAAGAGGCATTCCGAGAATCGAACTCGGGACCTCTCGCACCCGAAGCGAGAATAATACCACTAGACCAAATGCCCTTCCATTTTTTACAAAATTACCCTTGAGACACTTTGGTAGAGAGAGTTTGCGGCAAAAGGTATTATTGGTATAAAAATAGTAATTAAAGAAAATGGAACCGAAAGTGTCACAATTTTATTAGTTGCATCATTGCTTGTAGCATTTTTCTTCTTGATGTTTCAAATGACTAGAGTGAATCAAAATATTTACAATAATATGAACTGTATGAAATAATAAAAATATTAATAGCTCGTTATCGTTAAAATATTTGCACGATTGAAGTTCATCAAACTAATAATACATTCTTGTGTATGGTTGAAAATTATGATTTTGTATTTATAAATGTAACGACCCAGATCCACCGCTGGCAAATATTGTCCATATTGTCCTCTTTAGGCTNTGACAAAATTACCCTTGAGACACTGACTGAGAGAGTTTGCGGCAGAGGGTATTATTGGTATAAAAACAGTAATTAAAGAAAGAAATGGATAAAGGGGCATTCCGAGAATCGAACTTGGGACCTCTCGCACCCGAAGTGAGAATCATACCACTAGACCAAATGCCCTTCCATTTTTGACGAAATTACCCTTGAGACACTTTGGTAGAGAGAGTTTGCGGCAGAGGGTATTATTGGTATAAAAACAGTAATTAAAGAAAGAAATGGATAAAGGGGCATTCCGAGAATCGAACTCGGGACCTCTCGCACCCGAAGTGAGAATCATACCACTAGACCAAATGCACTTCCATTTTTGACGAAATTACCCTTGAGCACTTTGGTAGAGAGAGTTTGCGGCAGAGGGTATTATTGGTATAAAAATAGTAATTAAAGAAAGAAATGGATAAAGGGGCATTCCGAGAATCGAACTCGGGACCTCTCGCACCCGAAGCTCATACCACTAGACCAAATGCCCTTCCATTTTTGACAAAATTACCCTTCAGACACTTTGGTAGAGAGAGTTTGCGGCAAAAGGTATTATTGGTATAAAAATAGTAATTAAAGAAAATGGAACCGAAAGTGTCACAATTTTATTAGTTGCATCATTGCTTGTAGCATTTTTCTTCTTGATGTTTCAAATGACTAGAGTGAATCAAAATATTTACAATAATATGAACTGTATGAAATAATAAAAATATTAATAGCTCGTTATCGTTAAAATATTTGCACGATTGAAGTTCATCAAACTAATAATACATTCTTGTGTATGGTTGAAAATTATGATTTTGTATTTATAAATGTAACGACCCAGATCCACCGCTGGCAAATATTGTCCATATTGTCCTCTTTAGGCTTTCCACACCCTTATAAATGATGATTTGTTCTCCTCCCCAACCAATTTGGGACATCACAATCCACCCCCCTTCGGGGCCCAACGTCTTGGCACACCGCCTCGTGTCTACCCCCCTTTGGGGAAGGCTGACACATCGTCCGGTGTCTGGCTCTGATACCATTTGTAACGACTCAGATCCATCGCTAGCAGATACTGTCCTCTTTGGGCTTGTCCTCAAGGCTTTAAAACGCGTATGCTGGGAGAAGGTTTCCACACCCTTATAAATGATGATTTGTTCTCCTCCCCAACCAATGTGGGACATCACAATCCACCCCCCTTTGGGGCCCAACGTCCTCGCTGGCACTTTTTCCTTCCTCCAATCGATGTGGGACCACCCCCAAATCCACCCCTCTTCGGGGCCCAACGTTCTCGTTGGCACTCTTTCCTTCCTCCAATCGATGTGGGACCGCCCCCAAATCCACCCCCTTTGGGGCCCAACGTCCTCGCTGGCACTCTTTCCTTCCTCCAATCGATGTAGGACCGCCCCCAAATCCACCCCCTTTGGGGCCCAACGTCCTCGCTGGCACTCTTTCCTTCCTCCAATCGATGTAGGACCTCCCCCAAATCCACCCCCTTTGGGGCCCAACGTCCTTACTGGCACACCGCCTCGTGTCTACCCCCCTTCGGGGAACAGCGAGAAGGCTGGCAAATCGTCCGGTGTCTGGCTCTGATACCATTTGTAACGACCCAAATCCACCACTAGCAGATATTCTTTTTGGGCTTTCCCTTTCAGGCTTGCCCTCAAGGCTTGAAAACGTGTATGCTACGGGAAGGTTTCCACACCTTATAAATGATGATTTGTTCTCTTCCCCAACCTTATAAATTAAAATTGTATTATATATAAAATTTATTTTATATATTTATATATATGAAAAATCTATTAAACATAATTTTTTTAAAATAATTGAAGTTAACTTATAATTTAATTTTAAAAAAATGGATAATTATAGTGAGAGGAATATCTTGAAACTCATACAGTCAGTGAGACGGCGTCGTTTTGCTTTGAAAGTGATTCTGTCCTGCTACTCAATTATTCATTGGTCACAGAAGGAAGTCGGACGTGACGCCACCATCCACCCCAATGACGCCACGTGTCAATTTGTCTTTAACCACGGACGTCAAAACTGACCGTTAACTCCATTTGACCAAACTAGCAGCGTCCGCTCTGTCAGTTGCGAAGGAAAGAAAGAAAAGGAACAAGGAAGAAGAGAAGAGAAGGACAGAGACGGAATCTCGAGTGGTAAAAGAAAAACTGCAGAATCCTCTTTCAGCTCTCTTTGCCAGGGGAAAGATTCGTATGTGTTTTCTTTGGATTTGAAGGTTTTTGCGAAATGATCTGCTTGCTTCAGGTATTTGGATTTCGAAGTTCGAATGGTTTTTGTTTTCTACTGTTTTGGTGGATTTTTCCGTTTGAAAATTTGGAAGAAATCGATAGGAACTTTGTGATTGTTGTACTGGTTTTAGATCTTGTTTGTATTGCATTTTGAGTGATTTGGAGATTTGGACTTAGATTTCGGGATTTTTTCCTTTGTTTTCGGCTTTTTGGATTTGTTTGTTGAAATGCTTAGAGGAAGCTTGTGCTGATGTTTATCTGGCTTGATTTCTTGGCCTTTTGAAATGGTAGTGTGTGGGAACCTGGCTGAAGGGGAAGCGGTATGAATATAGAAGATTATGAGTCATGAGGGGAAAACCTTTATAAACTTAAAATTTCCTTTCAGTTTGTTTAGTTGAGATTTTTTAAATGTATACATGTATGATTATGGTGTTTTGGGCTTACTTCTTGCTCTGTGCTGATGGCTCCCCCAACTAGTTTTGAGCAGCTTCATCCGTCCCAATAGAACAAAGCTTTTAAGAGATTTAAGTTCTCAACTAGAGGTTTGGACTAGGAACAACCTTGGAGGGTGTGTCTAAATATCCCATGTCCTTATCTTATGGTTAAGTATCTGATGACTGATGGCTAAGAATGATTATACTTCAATGTGATTTGTGGTTGAGATTTATCAGATGGGTGGGGTGCTCTAATGAACCGTAGTTAATTTATATTAATGCAAGCTTTGAATGTAGCTAAGAGTGGATATCTTAGTGACTATTTGAGAAGGGTTCGGTGTTCATTGTAAGAATGGATAGGAATTTGAATATAATTCCATTTAGATTAGAACTTAGAAGTGGAGAAGATGTTTAGGGACAAGAACTCCATCTGTAGGAACATTTTAGGGTGAAACCAAAAGAAAAATCATGTAAGCTTCAGCTTGAAGTGAACAATACCAATATGTCGGGAAATATGGTGTGACAGCCCAAGCTCGATGCTAGCAAATATTGTCCTTTTTGGGCTTCCCCTCAAAGTTCTCAAAGTTCTAAAACGTGTCTGCTAGGGAGGAGTTTTCACAGGAATGGTTTGTTCCCCTCTCCAACCGACGTGGGATCTCACAATCCACCCCTCTTGGGGACCAGCGTCCTTGCTGGCACACTGCGCGGTGACTGACTCTCATACCATTTGTAATAGCCAAGCCCACTACTAGCATATATTGTCCTCTCTGGGCTTTCCCTTCTGGGTTCTCTCTCGAGGTTTTAAACGCATCTGCTAGGGAGAGGTTTCTACACCTTTATAAGGAATGTTTTATTTCCTTCTCCAATTGACGTGGGATCTCACATATAGAGTGACCTGCTTGAAACCAAGTCTTGACTATTTCTTGGGATGACTTTCGAAGTTTTCCATTCAATGCTTGCCTCTTTTCTTTGTAAACTTCTCGAAGGTCCATATAGGGACATTGTAAAGATCCCCTTGATACAATCTCCCAAGCAATGTATTGAGTCCATTGTATAGAGTGACGCCTTCAAAGTAATAGAGAACTCTTAATATCTGTAAGGGATGTCTCATCTATCTTGCAAATCTAAAACATGGCTTGAGGCATCCAACTTCAATGAATGGCCAGATCTCTAGATCTTGACCTAGATTTAGACAACTCAATCCTTGATTGAACAGAGGTTAGATTATTGTTAAAAATGAAAAATTTGTATGGATAATACTAAGAACTCCTTTCACCCCCTTCACTTTTCCTCCTTGCCCTCTCCTTTCACATTCCATCTCAAGATTTTCATAACAACCTCGAATCCCTATCCAAATTCTCCATGTCAAAACCTAGACAGTTTTACTAAAAGAGAAGATTTTTGAGTTTTTTGATTGCTTCATTCCATCTCTTTTACGGTCAGTCCTTTGTTTTGGATTTTACTCGGAAATTCTATCGAGATGCCTATTAGGTGGTGAAGTGCTGGAGCATTGCTTCAGTCACATGGGTTGGTCAAGAAGCGTGCCAACAAGAGGAGTCTGCAAAAGGGAGCAAGTTACAATAAAAGAACTCCAATGCCAAAGAGAGGGATTGAATTGATTACACTTTAATCCTCCTTGAAGAACTTGTCCTCTTTGTTCTCCACTTTTGATAATGAAATTACTCCTTGGTTTCTTATCAAAAAGACGAAAAAGAAAGAACAATGGACACTCTAAACGCTTCTTCTATTCCTCTCGAGCCAAATAAACTAGATGAAAGCAAAGCATGTTACTCGCCACAAATGGTGCCCGCTTTTTAAACGAGGGCGGAGAACGAGCCACTTCCATATGAAGGCTGGTTTTTTTTATTAGAGAGAACATCACATGGATTGATGCTACATATTAGCCACCTTTGTGCAATTGATTAGTTTGCCCCATTGGAGTTTAAGATGGACTTTCCACAACAAACTTATCAAACCGTTCTAAAAAAAACAAAACTCTACAAAGCTGTCTCTTTTTTCACTATGGGCACTGGTGCTGTTATAAATGTCATAAATATAGTAAATGGTTACAAATTTGTTGTAATTTTGAAGAAAACTACGAATTTAGAATATATTTAGCCATCTTTAGCTTTAAAATCACTTGAATTTATATTTTCTTCTAATTTTGTTATCAAACTAATTTTAACCGTGATTTGTTTTTCGTAAAGTTTAAAAACAAGTTTTCTGCCTCTATGCAAATTAATTTGTTATTCTTTTAAATTTATTGCAGTTTTTTTTTTTTTTTTTTTTTTCCTTAATGTATTCTAAAACTAGATTAGACACGTACGAGTTCATTCTCTGGAAGTGGTATGAGGTTCTAGCAAAGGAAACTTCGACCGCTTCCGGAGAAGGCTTACAACCTAACCCATTGTAGCGTCTTGGAACACTTTTTGGGTTGTTCCACATTACGGAGAGGCAAATGTGGACTTTTCCAAGGGAATCTTTTCTTTCCCAGAAAGGACTCGGCACTAGGCAAACCCCTTCCCTCTGATTCATTGGGCTTCCAAAATTTTATTGCAGCTCTCCAGGAGAGATGACCATCATTGGAGGCCAATTTCCCGCATTAACGGCCTCAGATTTACGAACAATACCACTTGTAGTGTAACTTTTTGGTCTTTTTGTTCTTTTATGTCAACTTGTACTCCTCCATCCATTTTAATACACCACAATTTTGACCCCCCACCCTCCCAGTTATTACCAATAGCGTTAAGAATCTCCTCTTCACGTATTTAAGGGCATGTCCCTCAACCTTCTCCGACAACCAAGCCGGATTCATTTGACCATGGAGCTTCAGATCCATGCTTCAAATTTCAAAGGAGGATCTTCAATTGTACACAAGCATTTGTTCAGGGATCGAGCTTCAGTAAGGATGGGATAATTATACTTTGCAGTGATACTGTTTATTGGTTACTCTGATTTGCATGTCAAAAATTAAAAGTTTCCTACGCTCCCAAGGCTAGAGTTAGGCATAGTGGTAAAGTTATTTGGATTCGACTAAGGCATAGTGGTAAACCTTTTGGAACGAGCAATTTGAGATATTCAATATCTCAATTCACACCAGTTACTTTTTTTTCTGCCCATCACAGGGAATTCATATGGAAGTGTTTTGCACGCGTAAATTCTTTTTAATTGTTTTTCTGAATACCCCGTTTTCACAAATTGCAGGCAAGGATTTGCACAGACTGTGCTTCATAAGGATCATATTGGTGATTTTTACCAATTTAGCATATTATGGCATCTTCTGCTATGGGTCCAGTTGGAAAACCCAGTAGTGCTATTCCATTATTTGCTGATAAACTTCCGGAGGAGATTAATGAAATGAAGATCAGAGATGAGAATGTTGAAAAGGTTAGCCTCTTAGAGCGAATAGCTGTTTTAGCATAAAATAAAAATTCTCTCTGCTTAATGCATCATTATCCACCTTCAGGAGATGGAAGCGACAGTGGTTGATGGAAATGGTACAGAAACCGGACATATAATTGTAACTACCATCGGTGGTCGAAATGGTCAACCCAAACAGGTGAACACTATAAACCTGCTGCTTTTTACCGTCAATGAATATGCTGATAGAGTCGAACTAACCATTTGCACCTATTGAGACTGCCGCATCTTAGGATTTGTAATGCCTTCGTAATACTAGACCTGTTTTGACAATTTAGTTTTATGTGATCTTTGTGACAGACAATAAGTTACATGGCAGAGCGAACAGTTGGACAGGGATCCTTTGGTATTGTATTTCAGGTAATGGTTCAATTGCAAACTCTGAACTTCTGTAACTCCGATAGTTTTCTGGATGAGGCTGTGTGGAAACTCTTTAACTAATATAAATTGACAAGTTTTTTAGGACAAATCGGATTTGTTTATGGCTTTTACGACTTCACTTGCAGGCTAAGTGCCTAGAAACTGGAGAAACTGTTGCTATCAAGAAGGTCCTTCAGGATAAGAGATATAAGAACCGTGAGCTGCAAACAATGCGCCTTCTTGATCATCCTAATGTTGTTTCTCTCAAACACTGCTTTTTTTCCACAACGGAAAAGGATGAGCTGTATCTTAATCTGGTGCTCGAGTATGTACCCGAGACAGTTTACCGAGTAATAAAGCACTACACCAAGGCAAATCAGCGGATGCCTCTCATATATGTCAAGCTCTATGCCTATCAGGTGGTTATCCATACTGTTTCTAAGATTTAAATGACTTCTGCATTTCCTTTTATTTTTTGTGTACGAGCTAGCTTTGAATGTGAACAGATAATTGGTTCATTTATGCAATTTTAGCCCTGGTACGTTTAGAACCACATCAATTTGTATAGAAAACTAGAGATATTCTACAAAGATTTACAAGGTGAAGAAATTTCTGGTACCATCCTCCATAGCGTTCATCTTTCTGGGGTGCCTGAGGGATTTTTTTTGCGTCTTCCATGCTCTATAAACTATCATATGTAAAAGATCTTCCCCGTATTTCAAGCATTGAATAATCATTTTGCTGACTGTTCCTAATTTAAAATGGCCAGAATTGTTCCAAGAAATCTATCTTGAAATTATGAAGGAAATGTGGACAGATTCTAACTTGAGGCTTCTCTTGGTATCTCAACAGATTTGTAGAGCTCTAGCCTACATTCATGGAGGAATAGGAGTATGCCATAGGGACATTAAGCCACAGAATCTACTGGTTTGCTTTAAAAACTTTATGATTTTTGTTGTTGTAGTTTTTTGAAAGCTACTTGTTGATAAGGTTGTTGTTCAGGTTAATCCACATACTCATCAGGTCAAGCTGTGCGATTTTGGAAGTGCAAAAGTTCTGGTAGGGTCTTCTTTTGAGTCTGATCTCTCGACAATGCAGATATTCTTTTTAGTAGTGGGTCTATTATGTTGCTTCTATTCGTCATTTTTGTGCATAATGCTTATTTTGCTTCCTTTTCACTCATTATTATCAGGTGAAAGGCGAGCCAAATATATCATATATTTGTTCTCGTTATTATCGAGCACCCGAACTAATATTCGGGGCTACTGAATACACTACNACAAATATATCTTTAATGAAAGTTCAATTTTGTCCTTTGAAATCCGAGTCAACCTATATGAGCTCATGACATCAGTTTCAAGTTTGAACTCTATAAAATTATTTTCCTAATTTACATTGGCCATCTTAAAATTCTAATCTTTTATGTTAGACAAAATTTAAAGAAGCTCACAGCACTTTGATAAAAATTCCGATCTTTTCTGTTAGACAAAATTTAAAGTAGCTAAAGGAGCTCACTGCCCTCTAATATTTCCTTTTATTGTTAAGTACTGTTTAACCAATCTTTCCTCCATCTCCCTCCCTCTCTCTAATTTTTTTTTTTTTTGATTCTGTAACTAGGTTTTTCAATTGTGTAAACAGATATTTCACAAGCGCATGCCACCAGAAGCTGTGGATCTTGTCTCAAGACTCCTCCAGTATTCTCCAAATCTTAGGTGCACTGCTGTGAGTGTTTTCCTTTCCTTATGCGCTTCCTCCTTCTCACGTATCATCACGATTGATGATGAGAAATTGTTATCTGCTACTTATATGTATTTTTCAATGAAAACAGTTAGAGGCTTGTATCCATCCCTTCTTTGATGAACTCCGAGATCCCAATACTCATCTTCCGAACGGGCGCCCCCTGCCTCCGCTCTTCAACTTCAAACACCAAGGTTTTGTTTCTTCCTTGTCAATTTATTATTGGTCTGTTCATACATCTGTTTGCAATGATTTAGTTCGTACTCCTTGAAATATAACAATGTTTTAACTAATAACTTATATGCCTAAATATCTTAAAGTGCAGGAAATCGACGGACCTCTTAGAATCTAAAAACAATGATCGTTAGAGTCTCGTTTGATAATCATTTGGTTTTTTAAAATTTAAGCTTTTAGTGGAGTTCTTTGTTTTGTTATCTACCCGGAATGTTTCAATATCCCAGCTAAGTTTTAAAAACTAGAAAAAGTAGTTTTTGAAAACTTGTTCCTTTTTTTAGAATTTAGCCAAAAATTTGAATTTTTCATTAGGGAAAGAAGAAAAACTATAGTAAAGAAATTGTAAGTTACAATCTCAGTTCTCAAAATCTAAAAACACAAAAAATCAAATAGTTACGAAATGAGACTTAAAACTTTTTTTTACTTTATTAGCATAAGAATTTCCGCTTCATGCACTGAATTGATGCATTCTCATTGAAACTACATGAACTAAATCAGTAATGAAACAAAAATGTAGTATCAGAGTGAAAAGTTGAACACTGACAATGTTACCGGAACTGTAAGTGCATATGTATGTGTGTATATATATATATATATATATATGTATATATCTTTTAAGCTATTATGAACATCTAAAGATTTTCTGTATAATGTTATTGAATATGGTGTGTTGGCATGAGATATGCAGAGCTGAAAGGCGCAACTTTGGAGCTTCTCTCTAAACTCATTCCAGAACATGCTCGGAAGCAGTGCTCTTTCCTTGATTTTTAGATCAAAATGCAAAGTAAATGATATTTTCCTCGTCAGACAGGTATGAAAATCCTTGAAAATGTAACTGTATGTCTGTGAACATCAATTGTAATGCATTTTTATCAGAAAAAAAAAATTATGGAGGATTAACGCTGCTTGTTGATGTGGGTCGAATGTTGGCTATTGAAATAACTGTTCACTAGGATTATGACTTTTCTGTCTTAAAAATGATTAGACTGCTGGCCTATATTTGAATGATGTATCGCTTCGTCGAGTATAAAGTGGCTCGTGCGGGCAGATTGATTTATTTTGAATGATTAGGAACGACCTACCCATCTAATAGGCTGGTCAATCTCCAAGATCTTATCGACTAGCAAACTTGAGATGACTATGATTATCATCTTTCTTTTACGACCAAATCAACCAAACTTAGTCGACGGCAACATATGACATGTATTGATTGAGATGGAGGAACTTTTATTGATTGAATTGATCCACAAAGTTAGATGTTTGGTTGTTCAAAGATGTTTGGGAACTAGGATGAAAATTAATTTTGCACTTGTGATTTGGTATTGGATGCCTTCCCTATTTTTATTATTCTTTTTACATCTAGGTTTAAATATTATTTTGGGTCGATTTTGGGTCGATGTACTTTCAACTTTTTTTATTCCAGTCTTTTTATACTTTGAGCGTTTGTCAATTTTTAGGTCGATGTATAGTAAGAGGTGCTACTAGTTTTATAAATGTTGAATTATGCTCGTTTTGCAAGTCTTAAATTTGTTATTAGTTTTTTTAGAAATGCTTTACGAGATAAATTTCATTTTAAGCTAATGTGTCTCTTTCGTATGAATGCATGCTAGTTGTCGTTAATACATAATGAAAGTGTCAAAGTGAGCTTAGTTTATTATATTTAGTTACGTATTAAGTTCAAATTTTTATATCATTTATTTATAGCAATAAAAAATAATAATAACGGCATAAAAAATGTTAGTATGTTTTCAAAAAATTGTGCTTTAAATACGTAACATTTAAAAATGTATTTTACGTGAATTTTTAAATACTTTCAATTTTAATTCAAT
This sequence comes from Cucurbita pepo subsp. pepo, assembly GCF_002806865.2. NCBI lineage: Eukaryota > Viridiplantae > Streptophyta > Magnoliopsida > Cucurbitales > Cucurbitaceae > Cucurbita > Cucurbita pepo. The sequence continues at coordinate 5,867,592 of NC_036641.1, read as the reverse complement.
AAGCTAATGTTTTTAACGTTAAATATTCAAAACCCTCTAATACCTCGGGGAATTAAAAATGAAATTTGTGAAGATATGTCAGGGTTAATAATAAAAATATGTTAAAGAATCGTAGAATTTGAACTCTCTTGAAAATGTAACTATTGTCGAGATAGTTGTAGCCAACCATAATCGAGATTTGATTGGAATCTTTTTTTTGTGATTTAAAAAAAAATAAGTTTAGTTGTGACCGACTCAATTCAACATGTTATTATTTGATTTTTTGCCTCATATTTTTAAATGGGTCGTGTTTGAGTTTTTTTTTTTATATATATACACATAAAAAACACCGAAACCTATCATTTTATTATAAAAAAAAATTACTAGTTTCACGTTTTTACGTTAACAAAAGTTTTAAAATATGATAATAAGTTTTAAAATATGATAATAATCAATTATCTTAACCATAAACTCGACTAATAAAGCTAAATAATACTTACAAACAAGTATTATCGATTAAAAATTTAAATTTTTAATGTATGACTCAAAATAAATTTAACAAAATTTTTTTTTTTTTTTTGAAAGTTTATAATCCTCAATTATATTTTTATATAATTCAACTAATACCAAGACAATTTATAAAAATGAGTAAATAAATACTAAAAAAAGCAACATTTTTACATATTTTTCTTAATTTTTTTTCAAATATTAAAATAATTAAAAATCTATTACATTCATATATATATTTTAAAATTGGGTCGAACCCGTTATCTAATAATTAATATATGACTATATGACTGACACAATTTACGATTCGAACAATTAAATTATAATGTCGAAAATTCAGACAATATAAAGTCTGACCGACCTGACCCCACGCTTGAACAATCTTATTACATAACGAATATTTTAAATAATAAAATAATTATCAAACGGAACCCTAATCCAATTCAACTCAATCAGGATGAGTTTGATGTACTTCACCATAGTTAGGAAGTGAAACTGAAGTAGGCCAATCCCAAGATTCTCCACGGCGGAAGACCTCAAAATCTCCTCTTCTCTCCTTTGATCGACGGTATTATAAATGATTCTCTGATTCTCTCCGGCGGCCATCTCTCCGCGCTTCTTCACTTTTAGAAGCGTGGTAGAGAGATTTTGCATTACTATCACAGCATTTTCTGCGTTTCATTTCTCTCAGGTACGATTTTTTTTTCTCCAATGTTCGTTTCCGAATTCTCTAGATCTAGAAAATTTGTACTGTTCGACGGTCTTGTAGTTTGTGTGCTTCGATTGCTCGTAGAAAATACGAAAGGATTGGATTGGATTGAGTTTGCATGTGAGATTTCGAAGTCTTTGAGTGATTTGAATGATCGGATGCTTGTGAAATGGGGCTCGTATCGTACTCGTATTGTTTTTCTGTTCTTTTCATTGATTTCCGTCGAAAACTGGACGTTTGATCGGTTAGGGCTGGGGAGAGAAGACGAAGAAGTGTTCTTAGGGAGAATAGGGGGAAAAAAGTGTAATAAAAAAGAGTTTTTTTATTATTATTATTATATTAATTTTATTTATTTTTTTATATAATTAACTTAATTAAAAATAATTTATATCAAGGGTATAACTCAAATAGTTGGATGAATTCATGGGTTTAAAAGTATATATTTTTACTTAAAATAAATCATATTTTCATATATCTATTTTAATTTATAATTACTTTTTTGATGATTTACTCTCTAAAAGTTCTTGGAGGTACTAATATTATTTCAATGTTCGACAATAAAAAACTAAAGTTACGTGTCGGTTAGTTTTTGAAAATTAAGCTTATAAACATTACTTTTGCCCATGAGTTTCTTTGTCGGGTTGTGAAAATTAAAAAATTTAAGCCCCATTTGACGACCATTTGGTCTTTTGTTTCTGAAAATTAAGTTTAAAACACTACTTTTACGCTCGGTCTAGTTTTGTAAACTAGAAAAGTTTTGTTTTTGGAATTTGACTAAGAATTCAAACATTTATTTAAGAAACGTAGAAATCATGATACAACAATTGTAGGAAAGCGAGCATAAGTTTCAAAAACTAAAACGAAAAAAAATGGTTATCAAATGGGGTCATAGTTTTTAAAAACGTGTTTTTGTTTTAAGAATTTTACTAACAATTTAAACCGTTACGAGAACCGTAGTAGAAAATTAACATAAATTTCAAAGAGAGAAAACTAAAACTGAGCTCATTTTGATAATCATTTGGTTTTTGGTTTTTGGTTTTTGGAAATTGGAGTTGTTTTCTCATCAATTCTCTACAATGAGTTCATCGTTCTTAACAACGCGTTTTTCGACGTCCTATTCATTTGATGTCCGTATCTCTTGCCTATTTTTTGTTGTGTTAGTTTGCAGCTTAAAGGCTCATCTACCACCAAATCACTTCTACCAGAATATAAGAATGGTACGTTTCCTCAACTTTGTCGAAGAAGTTTAGATGTATTACATACTCGAAACACAGTGTGGGAGGACATGGCTTGTATGAGTATATATACGTAGTTATATTTATTTTTTGCTGTTTGGTTTACTTTGTCCGTTATTTTGTCGATGTGTAGGCTGGTGACGATTGCGGTGTTGAAGTTGATAACATTGACTGGGACACTGAAGATGAGCTTGAAATTGAGAGTATACCTTTAGCCTCTCATGCGAGTTTGACATTTCCTAGTGTTGAGGCAAATATGGTATGTCATGTCTACATTTGTAGTGAAGCTTGTGTGTGTTGCGTCTTTCCGTGATTGATCGGTGGTAATTTACTGTGTTCGATGATGCTGAACTGTATGAATAAAGTAATATGGCGCATGTTATCTTTATGTACTAAATAGTTTTCGAGCTAGTTTGTCGTTTTGTTCGATTTCAACACCGTGATATGGCGCGTGATATTATCGTTTTGGCTTAGATGAAAGTATTGGATTTTGTTGCATAAATAACTCTACTCTATTTTTTCCCCTACGAAGGCAAGCTCATCTGCAGGTCCCTCCAACTCTAAGATAGTTGATCATTTTATAGGAATGGGATTTTCTGCAAAAATGGTCACGAAAGCTATCGAGGAAAATGGTAACGTTATTTGTTTATTTAATAATCTTTTAAGAAAAGAAACATGATTTTTGTTTATTGTGGGAAAAAAAAAGTGCCTGCTTAATTTTGTTTTGATGAACTATCCAGGAGAGGAAAATACTAATTCTATACTCGAGACCCTCCTCACATTGTCGGTGAGTTTCTCTGATGATGACGTGCTAAGTCGTCAAAGTTGGTTTATTGTAATTGTTTTCTTTATACGTGATATGTTCATTTCTGTGATGTCCCACATTGGTTGGGGAGGAGAACAAATCACCCTTTATAAGGGTGTGGAAACCTTCCCCTAGCAGACGCGTTTTAAAGCCTTGAGGGCAAGCCCGAAAGGGAAAGCCCAAAGAGGACAATATTTGCTAACGGTGGATCTAGGTCGTTACAGTTACCCATCAAAAGACTGTAGTCGATGTAAGTGAATGTCTCACGTGTATCATATCATGCAATGGAAACATGTGAACTTTCATATTTTCTTGGTCTAATGAACTGGATTTCAATTGTTTAGAAGATTGTCGAGATCTCAACCAATTGTTTCATAAGATACTTGAAGATCTTCGAATCGAACTAGAAGTCAATATGTTGAATTAATTTCTTCCTCCTCTGGCAGGCTCTTGAAAACTCTCCTCCAAAGCAGCAGCATGTTGATACCGACGAGTCCTTTTCGGAATATGAAGGAAGCTTTCTGGATGATTTTACTGATCTAGACAGTGATTCTGAAAATGAGGTTGTTAGATTTTCTTCGGTTTCGTACTAATTTCGTGAACATGTCTTTGCAACTCAGTATTTCATGATACTTTGGTCCATCATGTAGGGGCCTGCAAAACCTGTATCTGATGTTGACAACAAATTGATGTTCTTGGTGGACATGGGGTACTCCGAAGATGAAGCTCATGCTGCAATAGAGAGATGTGGTTAGTACCTCTCTGTAGGCTTTTTAAATCTATAATATCTAAGCATGACGTCTCTAGGTTCTAAAATTAGTTGCATTTTTCTAGCAAAGCTTTGCTTTTGGGATTCTTCCCAGATGTAATCTTGAATGATTAACTCTTCGTTAGGCTTTGTCTAATTGTTGGGGACGTGTTGTTTAAGATTTGGTAGGAGAAAACCTTGTTGTTACTTAACAATATGTCCATGATGATTGGTGTGATCATCATAGAAGCTTTGGTTTCTACCTTGATTTATAGATTTTCAATCAAGCATGGGATGGATGTCTCAGAGCCCCGAAGGGGGTGGACACTGGGCGGTGTGCCAGCAAGGACGCTGAGTTTGAAGGGGGTGTATACCGGGCGGTGTGCCAAGAAGGACATTGGTCCCCAAGGGGGGTTGTAACGACCCAGATCCACCGCTAGCAGATATTGTCCTCTTTGGGCTTTCCCTTTCGGGCTTCCCCGCAAGGCTTTAAAACGCGTCTACTAGGGGAAGGTTTCCACACCCTTATAAATGGTGGTTTGTTCTCCTCTCCAACCAATGTGGGACATCACAATCCACCCTCCTTCGGGGCCCAGCGTCCTCGCTGGCACTCTTTTCTTCCTCCAATCGATGTGGGACCGCCCCCAAATCCACTCCCTTTGGGGCCCAGCGTCCTTACTGGCACATCGCCTCGTGTCTACCCCCCTTCGGGGAACAGCGAGAAGGTTGGCACATCGTTCAGTGTCTGGCTCTGATACCATTTGTAACGACTCAGATCCACCGCTAGCAGCTATTGTCCTCTTTGGGCTTTCCCTTTTGGGCTGCCCCTCGAGGCTTTAAAACGCATCTACTAGGGGAAGGTTTCCACACCCTTATAAATGGTGGTTTGTTCTCCTCCCCAACCAATGTGGGACATCACATTGTGAGATCCTACATCGATTGAAGAGGGAAACGAAACATCCCTTATAAGGGTGTGGAAACCTCTACCTAGCAGACGTACTTTAAAACTTTGAGGGCAAGTCCGGAAGGGAAAGTCGAAAGAGGACAATATCTGTTAGCGGTGGGCTTGGGCCGTTACAAGAGTTTTTTAGGAAGGCAAGGAAAAAAAGTTGCATAATTTCTATATAGCATAGGAACAATCTCGATTATGTGGGGCCCTATGCCTTTCAAGTTTGAGAATGCGTAGTTGAAACGGTCTTCTTTTGTGTTTTTCTTTGAAGTTTGGTGGTGGTGCGATGATCTAGTTGTGATTTCAATTTTAGTTAAAATTGAATAACAATGAGTCAAAACTTGGAATCTAGATCTTCATTGGATAGAGGAAATTGTCTCTATTACATTAGTTCAACACACACAAAAAAAGCTTAAGAAAGCCGAACTTATTTCGTTGGTAGCAAAGGAAGAGCAATCTCGGAGACAACTCTCGACTCAGGAAAAACAAGAGTAAAGTACTACCTTACTAAGGCGATAGGTAGACAATCTGACGATGGCTAGAGGGTGACATAAATTCCAAATGTTTCCATCCTATCATGACTTCCAAGAAATGAAAGAGTACCATCATGGAAATTCTATCAACACAAGGCAAAAGTTTAGTAAACGAAGATGAAATTATCTCAGAATTGTGTCTTTTTACACATCCTTATATACAAAGGACGATGCCCTCATCAAATTTCCTTGTGATCTTGAGTGGAGTCCTATTGATCAACGACAAGCCGCCTCCCTTGAGGTTGATTTTATCGAAGAAAAGGTGGGGAAGGCTATACAACACCTGGGCTCTGACAAAACTCGAGGACCAGATGGTTTTACCTCAGAATTTTTAAAAAAATGTTGGAACATTTTATGAGCTTTGAGAGTTGGTTAGATTTGGTTTTTCATAGGGGGGGGTTTGTATATTGAACTTTTGTGAGACCCCACATTAGTTGGGGAGGAGAACGAAACATTCTTTAGAAGGGTGTGGAAACCTCTCCCTTGCAAACGCGTTTTAAAAACCTTGAGGGGAAGCCTGAAAGGGAAAGTCCAAAGAGAACAATATCTACAGCGGAATAGTATTAGAGCCAAACACCGGACAAGGTGGTGTGCCAGCAAGGACGCTGGGGGGTGGATTGGGAGGTCCCACATCGATTGGAGAAGGGAATGAGTGTCGGCGAGGATGTTGGGCTCCGAATGGGGGGTGGATTGTGAGATCCCACATCGGTTGTGGAGGAGAACGAAACCTTCTTTATAAGGGTGTGGAAACCTCTCCTTAGTAGATGCGTTTTAAAAACCTTGAGGGAAAGCCCAAAAAGAACATTCTTTTATATTTCTCGAGTTTCATATATATATATATATATACTTTCGTTGTGCTTTTAGTGGGATTCATAATACTTATCTGCTAATTTTTGGTCACTCAATATAAGAATACATTTTTCAACATTGCAGGTGCGCATTCCTCAATTGCAGAGCTGACAGATTTTATTTCTGCTGCTCAAATTTCTAAGGCTGCAGATGTTCTTCTCGGTGATCTCCCGGATAGGGTAACTTTTTCTATCCTATCATATTCTTTGTTTTAAAGCTCTCCAGACATTATAACAAAAAAGAAACCGCTTAAACGTCTCGCTGAAATTAATACAGACCGTATCACATCGATAATTTCATTTCAATTGAACATATTTTTGCTTGATTATTTGAACAGCCAAAGCCGAAGAATCTCGATGGCTGCAGTAAACTCAAAAAAAGAAGGCATTATGATTATGAGGCATGGAAAAAGAAAAAACCGAAATGCTTTGATGACGACGACGAGACGATTCGTTTGCCAAATCCAATGCTCGGGTTTGGGGTACCCAATGAACTATGTCCTACAGTTCAGAGAAAGCTTCCAGAGGCAGCCATTGGACCTCCCTACTTTTACTACGAAAACGTGGCACTCGCTCCAAAAGGAGTTTGGAATACGATTTCCCGCTTCTTATATGATGTCGAACCCGAATTTGTTGATTCCAAACATTTCTGTGCTGCTGCAAGAAAAAGAGGCTATGTTCATAATCTCCCAATACATAACAGATTTCCTCTCCTCCCAATGCCTCCTCACACTATACATGAAGCATTCCCTTTAACAAGGAAATGGTGGCCTTCATGGGATACTAGAACGCAATTGAATTGTTTACAAACTTGCATTGGAAGCGCTCGACTGACCGACAGAATTCGCAAAGCTCTTGAAGATTACGATAGCGAACGTGATCCACCCTTGACCGTGCAAAAGTTTGTCTTAGATCAATGTCGGAAATGGAATTTGGTTTGGGTTGGAAAAAATAAGGTCGCCCCGCTCGAGCCTGATGAAGTCGAAATGCTTCTCGGATTCCCCAAGAACCATACTAGAGGAGGTGGAATCAGTAGAACAGACAGATACAAGTCTCTTGGCAATTCATTCCAGGTACCTATCTCTTCATTCTCTTCTTTATCTTATCATCTTGGATCGCTCTGAATTTCCTTTCGAATATTATTGATTGCTCAGTGCTCAAACTGCATCGGTATTATTATTATTTTGGTTAAGATACCGTTTTGGTCCCGATACTCTGTCACTTGTTCTGTTTTAGTTTTTATACTTTCAAATGTCCAAATATACGTTCAATAAATCTTAAAATTCGTCTCTGTATTAGCTAAATGCTGCTACCTTTTCCAAAGAAAGGAAGTCATGAAAAACGTTAGGACTACTTACTAACAATATGGACTAGTTTTAAGATTTAATGATCGCTCTGAATTTCCTTTCGAATATTATTGATTGGTCAGTGCTTGAACTGCATCGGTACTATTATTATTTTGGTTAAGATACCGTTTTGGTCTCAATACTCTGGCACTTGTTATGTTTTCAATAAATCTTAAAATTAGTCTCCGTATTAGCTAAATGTTACCTTTTCCAAAGAAAGGAAGTTGTGAAAAACGTTGGGACTACTTACTAACTATAAGGACTAGTTTTAATATTTAATGATCGCTCTGAATTGCCTTTCGAATATTATTGATTGCTCAGTGCTTGAACTGCCTCGGTATTATTACTATTTTGGTTAAGATACCGTTTTGGTTGGTCCCAATACTTCGATACTTGTTCTGTTTTAGTTTTTATACTTTCAGATGTCCGAATATACGTTAAATAAATCTTAAAATTAGTCTGTGTTAGCTAAAACGTTGCCTTTTCCAAAAAAAAAAAACGTAGGGACTAACAATAAGGACTAGTTTTAAGATTTAACGAACGACATTTGATAGTATAAGGATCAAAATTTGATCGAGACCGAAAGGACGGAGACCAAATGGATATCTTAACCAATATTTTTTTTATAATTGGGTATCAAACAGAGATCACTTCTGGAGTTACATTGAACTCATGGCCTGCTCCTGTCCCACTGGTTTTGGGAGGCTTTGCCCACGACCAGCCAAGCAAGGATTTCAAACGACCAAGTCTTCCACGGTTTAGGATGTTTTGGTTGTGTGATATCTTACAAGGTATTTTGGCTACAACTTTTGTTGTTTCAGGTCGACACGGTGGCGTACCATCTCTCGGTCTTGAAGGACATGTTCCCAGGTGGAATCAACCTTCTGTCTCTCTTTTCTGGTATCGGAGGTGCAGAAGTGGCACTTCATCGTCTGGGCATCCCTCTTAAAAACGTTGTCTCAGTCGATATTTCGGAAGTGAACCGAAACATTGTGCGAAGTTGGTGGGAGCAAACGAACCAAAAAGGGACTTTGATTGATCTTGCTGATGTGCAAGAGCTAGATGCAGATAGGTTACAATATTATATGAACCTATTTGGAGGTTTCGACCTCGTGGTCGGAGGGAGCCCTTGTAATAACCTTACAGGTAGCAATAGGTACACTCGGGACGGACTCGAAGGCAAAGAATCCATCTTGTTTTACGACTACTTTAGAATCTTAGACTTGGTCAAGTGTATAGCCACCAAAACTGAATAATTTGATTGTAAAGCAAGCTACTCCCATCTTTCAACGGTAAAAAAAACATGCTATTTTATAGAACAAAAGTAACCTTGTTTCAGTAAATAATTAACTGTTGGAAGATGAGGCTTTAATCCCATCATTGTTTGGCCATTGAAGGCTGCTGTATTGTTAATCTCTACATTTTTTTTATACAAATGCTTTCATTACATTATATTAATATATATATATAGTTTTATATTAATATATTGTGTCGTATTATGAATTTAATTTATTTTTGTGGTTTCGGTTCTTCTCAACGGAGCTTGTAACGAATTTGGTTGCAAGTTTTGGATTGGATGTAATTTAGGACTATTTATTTATTTTAAGATTACGTTACAATCACTCGGGCTCGACTTGAGCAATCTTACTTGCAGAAGGATTCAAATCTCAAACAAATGTTTTCGTCTTACTTTCTATCTCAAACAGTGTTTTTGTCTTACTTTAGATGGTCGCTAATTTTTTTATTTTTTTTTATTTTTTTTTTATTTTTTTATTTTTTTATGTTTNTTTTTTTTTTTTTTTTTTTTTTTTTTTTTTTTAAATTTAGGAGCATTAATGATATATTTAAAATTTTATAGGTTTTTTTTTTTTTTACTTTTTTAATAGTAGAGATTTTATTGAAAATTTTCAAAGAATTCGGGTGTTAAAATTTTGAAGATATTTTAAAATAAAGACGGTTTTTGGCTTTTTTTAAGATCGGAATGTTACTTCTGCTCGAACTCAAGAACGAAACTTAAGTCATTGTTTATTCCCGCTCGTGCTTGCTATAACAATTCCTTACGAGAGACTACTAGACTTGTCTAAAAGAAGAAAAGATGCACAAGCCACTCTTTCCTCATACGCTATTAGAATCTCGTGCTTGACTACCCAGCGTTTACCGTAGGCACGGTAACTGGTACACTAGAGGTGTGTCCTCCTCGGTCCTCTCGTACGATGGAGGAAGAATTTGAGAATCGTGAAACCACGTATATTCTTTTATTAACGAGTTTTTTGGTAAGGAGCGAGATCGGTGGATTTTGTCAAATTAATAAAAATAAAATATTTTTAACTTTGAAGCAACCAGAGTTGAGAATAGCTTAACCATGGTTAGAGTGAACGCGGTGGCTGCTGCCAGACGTCCGGTTTCTATAAATAGCAGTCGATTCCCCAATTTTGGTTCTCCCGTCTCTCTACGCTTCTGTGTCATTGGAAGCGTGGTAGAGAGAGAGAGAGAGCGATAACGCATCGCTATCTCTTCGTTATTTAGATTCGTTTTCATCCACCCGGCCTCGTATTTCTTAGGTAATGATCCATTATTCCCGAATTTCTTTTCTTAATTCGCAGATCTAGCGGTTTTCGCTTCCTTCTTGGTGCTGTTTTGATGGTTTAGGGTTGCGTTTTTTTTTCTGGGGTTTTTTGTTCGGGAAGTTCATTTGTTGAGTCTCGTGGAAGGGATGAATCATGTTGCATGTGCTGTTTTGTTGTTCACTTGTAATGAGTTCTGGAGAATTTTAGGCCTTGTATCCGTCTTGTGTTCATTTCGTCTTCAATTCTAGAATTTGGCATGTTCTGTAGGTTTTCATGTGATTAGATTTCTCTTTTCAAGCCTCAACCCGTTTTAGGGCTTGGCTGAGGCCCCGAGACAGGTTGATTTCGAATCTTTTTGGTTCTCCCTGTGTTTTCTTTTGTGCATTAACTCGGATTAAGGATTGAGCCTTTTCTAGGTTTTTTTTTTTTTTTTTTAAGAAAAAAGTTTTTCTGTTCTGAATTGCCATCGGGAGAACAGTATGTTTGATTTTGCAAACTCGATGGTTATATCCTCTGGAAACATAGTGATTGTTGGTTATGGAGGCCGATGGTGATTATTCGAACTCTTGTAATCTTACAGTTAGTTCAAAAGTTCTCCAATAGTTCGGCAAGCAAGTTTTTTTTTTTTTGTTGGTAGTTGTGGTTTGGTATTATTAATGTGCATAGTTATGAACAAAGTAAATTTTCATAGTTGTCTATATGTATGAAGTTTGTACGGTTTTCTCAACTTATTCTTTGCCTTTTTCTTTTCAGTCTTTGAGTTATATTTTCCGTTTCCTTGTTATGGCGGCCACTGCAACTGCTGTCTCTGTTGAACCACGATATGCACCAGAGGATCCAACCCTCCCCAAACCATGGAAAGGTTTAGTTGATGGGAAGACTGGGTATCTTTACTTTTGGAATCCAGAAACTAATGCCACCCAATACGAGAGACCTGTGCCTGCTGCTCCCCTGAATTCATCAGTAGTGTCTATTAGTTCTTCGGTTCAAATTCAAAAGCAAGCCTCAGGCCATTCTTATTATAACAATTTCAATGAAAATAATGAAAAGTACGGACGAAGTGTCCATGAGGCACCAAAACACGAGGTAGAGTCCAATATTAGTTCTCTTTTTTATTTTATTAAAAAGAAAATATTAATTTGTTAGAATCTTCTTCCTCCATGATCCTTCTGGTACTGAAAATTTTGTGGCCACTAGGACCAACTCTTTTATTTTTGTTTTGTTTAATTTTTTTCCTTGGGCTTCCTTCTCTTGGTATCAAAATGAAATTTCTATGGGAAATTGGCCTCACAGTGNTTTTTTTTTTTTTTTTTTTTTTTTTTTTTTTTTTTTTTTTTTTTTTTTTTCCTTCTGTATTCTTATTCCAACTTGCATACTAATGTCCTTAGAATATCTTTGTATGGTTGATTATTATTATTCAATAAATCAAGTGAAGTTTGTAAATTTGAAGACTTGAAAAGTTCTGCTCAACTCATTTCTTGGAATGATTTTGGATGTCATTTTTTCTCTTTAACTCAAAACAAATTCAGGCAAGCCTATTAGATGTGAATGTGTAATGAATATTATGTATTAAATCATATGATTGATGTGACCCAATTTTACTTCAGGTAGCAAGGGGTGAAACGTTTCATTCAAACGGTACCTCAAATGGAACCCCTAGTACTGGGCATGGAGCAACACAGTTGAAAGTGCATAGACCATCAGATGCAGGAAGTGGTTTATCCGCCGAGGCTTATCGTCAACGACATGAAATAACTTTTTCGGTGAATGCTAATTTCAAAGTCTTTTAAAGTAGCCACTAAAATTTTGTACTTATCTTTTCTTAGAGCTGATTAGATTTTTCGGCTTTTTTTTTTTTAAAAAAAAAAAAAAATTGTTGATATTATCTGGACCATCTATCCTTGTTAACATAAGCAAATTTCTTGATGTTCATGTATTAGTTATTTGAGTAAAATTAACTGTTCTGTTAATTATTTTCATAGGGAGATAATGTGCCGCTGCCATTTACATCATTTGAAGCCACTGGTTTCCCACCTGAGATTCTTAGGGAGGTACTTTCCACTTTGCTCTATGCCTTTGTTGATAAATCTTTGTAGAGTATTCACAGCTGACAATTCAGTAGGAATGTTCAGCCATCTAAAACAAATATTTCTGCTCAAAGTTAAGTGGTTACTGGGGTCATGTTAATTTTTTTCGTCACCTGTACTTTTTTTGTCGCAGGTGCGATATTTGCTCCTGGGAGGAGCTAATGTCGTACGCTGTGGTGCCCTCTTTGTTTGGGGGCTTTAATTTGGCGTGCCCTTTTATGGTGGACCAATTTGTGGGAAGGGCTTTCCGAATCACCCATATTTGCAGCCGGGACTGCCGTTGGTGATGATTCAGTCTTCCACTAAGTTCATACGAAAGAAGAGGCCTCCTCCTTCTGCTGCTTGCAATCAGCAATCATTTGCCGCATGCACATGGGGGATGATGCTTCTTCTGGAGTTAGTGTATTCTTCTAAAAATCGAAAAATGAAAACCAACCAGATATTTTGAAGCCTCCTCATCTTAGTAGGGGTGACTTTTCCAGGTACATAATGCAGGGTTCTCTGCTCCAACTCCAATTCAAGCGCAGTCATGGCCAATTGCTCTTCAAAGTAGGGATATCGTAGCTATTGCTAAAACTGGCTCAGGGAAAACTCTTGGGTACTTAATACCAGGTTTTATTCATCTCAAGCGCATTCGAAATGATCCTAAGCTAGGTCCCACTGTTTTGGTGTTGTCGCCAACAAGGGAGCTGGCAACACAGATTCAAGATGAAGCTGTGAAATTTGCGAGGTCATCCAAAATCTCATGTGCGGTATGTGTTTGTTCTAATATGAATTTTTGTTTATTGAGTTTGATTGGAGCTTTGTCATTCCATCTCTAAATTGTTGCTAGTTTATCCATTTTCTCCTGGTTTTCATGCTTGCTAATTTCATGCCTAGAACGTATCGTACATATTGATGTGCAGTGCACTGAATTGGCTTTAATTAAGTGCTTTCTCCAGAAAAAATGATTTTATAGTAATGACATGCTTTTCGAATCTCTTCAATGATAAGCAATACAATGTTAAATATTTGGAGGAACACTTTGGAACACGAACATGCTGCAATTTGTTTGATGCATTTCCTGTAGACCTGGTTCTAGAAGCACCCCATGATCTTGTTTGTCTTTAGCTTCTTTTTTACTCCTCTCTTATCAGTTTGTAACTGCTAAGCATGCTGTAATGGTATTAATAATATTAGATCCCTCTTTTTTGGACGCAAATTACTCATATTCTCTTACTTGTGATTTGAAGTGTATATATGGAGGAGCACCGAAGGGTCCACAATTGAGGGATATTGACCGTGGAGTAGATATTGTAGTTGCAACTCCTGGTCGTTTGAATGATATTCTTGAGATGAGGAGAATCAGTCTCCATCAGGTTTCTTATCTTGTACTAGACGAGGCTGACCGAATGCTGGATATGGGATTCGAACCCCAGATAAGAAAGATCGTAAAGGAGGTTCCTGCTCGCCGGCAGACCCTAATGTACACAGCTACTTGGCCAAAAGAAGTTCGAAAAATCGCGTCAGATCTACTTGTTAATCCTATTCAAGTCAACATCGGTAATGTCGATGAGCTTGTTGCCAACAAGGCAATCACTCAGGTATGAACTTAACTGTACCTGGTTTCAATATTTGGGAACAGCTTTCTATTAGTCGACTTATTATAGACGAAACTGCTTTATTATTAGGTTTTTCAAATGTTTTTTAAATATAATTTGTGGGTATTTGTGCTCGAATTGGCTAAAATTTGAGAATCTTGACATATATATTTCCTTGTTCTACATTGTAGCATATTGAGGCATTAGCGCCTTTGGAGAAGCATAGACGATTGGAGCAGATATTGAGATCTCAAGAACCAGGATCTAAAATAATAGTTTTTTGTTCTACAAAAAAAATGTGTGATCAACTTGCTCGTAACCTTACTCGCCAGTTCGGAGCTGCTGCAATCCATGGAGACAAATCCCAAGGCGAGAGAGATCACGTTCTCGGTCAATTTCGCACTGGGAGGACTCCCATACTCGTAGCTACTGATGTTGCAGCTCGGGGATTGGACATTAAAGACATCAGGTTTGCATTGATGTATTTAGTTTATTTTCAAAGAAAATTCATGTGTATATATATTTTTTAGGTTGATTCCAAAATGAATTATAACTTAGGCTTTCTATAATCAATAGCCGAACTGGTTCTATGCATCATATGATTGTATCTCGGTTGCGTACTTCATTACAGGGTTGTTATCAACTATGACTTCCCGACCGGAGTGGAGGATTATGTCCATAGGATTGGTCGAACCGGAAGAGCAGGTGCTACTGGTATTGCTTACACATTCTTCGGCGAGCAGGACGCTAAGTATGCTTCAGATCTGATTAAAATTTTGGAGGGAGCTAACCAGCAAGTCCCATCGCAACTTCGAGATATGGCTTCTCGAAGTTATGGAATGGCCAAGTTTAGGCGTTGGGGTTCTGGCTCTGACGGGGGTCGTGGTGGGCGCAATTTTTCGAGTTCTGGTGGGCGAGGTGGGCGTGGATCGTCTTTCTTTTCTTCTGCCAAGCCCGAACGAGGTGGTGGCTTTGACTCACGTGAGAGGTACTAAATTGTTTTGAGTACATCAGGGGAAGTCTAAAGAAGGTCCTGGTGATGTTTTAATGGGTTCATTTTTTCGTGACAGGTCTGATGTTGGATACAACCGTGCTCGCAGTCGGAGTCCTCCACGAGGTTTTCACAATCGTAACATTCCACCTCGGGGAAATGACAATGGTAGTAAGAATGGCTCTGCAAACTGGAGCCTAGGCCGAAGTCGAAGCCGAAGCCGAAGTCCTAACCGTTTCAACCGGGCTCCTGCAGTACGAGAACGCGAACGTGAACGGTCTCCAGTGAAGGTGAACGGTGGAGGATACGAAAAGAGTACTCGGCCATATCCTCGAGAAGAAGACGAGGAGGGCATGATCCGACAAGATTGAGTAAGGGCATGCAAACATATTCTGAGTTGTGTTAGTGTGTGCCTGAATCCTCTGATATTTGATCAATCAGGCCTTATTATTATTATTACTATTATTTTATTAATCTTTGAGGAGGGTTGGAGGGGAGTTGTTTTGAATTCAAATACAAACATGTTATGAACTGTAATTGGACTTCAAGTGTATATGTACTGACAGTGACCTTTTAATTCTATTTTTTTTCCTTTTTTAGTATAAAACAATGAAATTATACATTTAGGTTTATGAACTGACTGGATGTGTTGTCATGCTTGTTCGAAACCAATATTTTGGTCATGTTTGTCTAAGATATGTTGTTTAGGGTTGCATGTCAATTCCAAACCTCCTTTACTTATGTCTACTATAGGGGATGTGACTAGTTGTCAATTCTTTCTACTTAGGTTGTATGCTATCAAAGTCGTTGTTTATTAGCTTTTGGCTTATAACATTGTTTTCAATGTATTTTCTCGCTCACGTAGTCTAAAATATTTCTTTTAAACGTGATTTAAGTCGATTTTTGGCTTCGTAAACGTGATTTAACATTGTTATAACATTGTTCTTATAACATTGTTTTAACATTGTTTTCAACTTAAACGTGATTTAAGTTGTATATAACATTGTTTTCAACTTAAACGTGATTTAAGTTGCAAAAATATTTCTTATAACATTGTTTTCAACTTAAATCATATATATTTTTTGCATCAACACCTCTAGAGAGGCGCTCTAGCCAAAATGAATCCTATTTCGGGTATTACCTTCTCCATTACTATGTTCTCATACGCAGGAATACCCTTGTTAGCCGGTTTTTGTAGTAAATTCTATTTGTTTTTCACCGCTTTTAAGTTGTGGGGCTTACTTCCTAGCCTCGGTGGGAGTAGTAACTAGTTTTATAGGTCGTTGGGCGGTTGGAAGGTTGCCACGAGTAAGTAAGTCCGTTTGGGAGACCGAAGGCAGTTCTCCATGCACCGGACACGTAGCTTACCGAATCAATTGCGACATGGATGAGAATGCATGCTCCGAAAGATAGGGTCGTGTCTGATACATCAAACGTCTACTCAATATCCTTGTACGAGTCCACAATCACTACACGAGATGACCCTTAGTTTGGTGAATTGAAGTTGGTCTTAGGTGTAATAGGACTCCAAGTTACTGCGTGCGATCATATACTGAGGTGCTCCCCGCCGATTCTTCAAATAAATTTATTCACTACTCAGGAATATACATATATATATATATATTTTTTACCATTTAAAATAATTTCTCTATTTTTTTTTTTTAATTTTTTTTTTCACAAGGAATTAGGGAGGAAGTGGGTTTGTTTTAAACCTCTACACTCCTCTATGGCACTATAACGCGCTCACCCTCGCGCCAAAACTCTTAAAACCCTAAACCCTAAACCCTTAGAACTCACCTCCAAGCTCACAGCTGTGAGTTGCCATGGCGTCCATGGCTTCCAAAGCGCATCCCCTTTTCTCCGCCATTCCACACTTCCTAACTTGGCGGAGCCTCGGCTTTCGCACCGTTTGTTGCGGCCGCATGGGCTTCGCTTCTCAATCTCAGCAGCAGCTTGATCCCACTGATACAACCGTAGCACGGACCAAGGTTCTCGAATCTTTCAAAGAAGAATTCGAGATTGGATCGCGCTTGATTACGTTGGAAACTGGGAAGATCGCTCGGTTTGCTAATGGCGCCGCGGTTTTGGGCATGGAGGAGACTAAGGTTTTGTCCACCGTTACCTCTGCTAAGGGGGACGCTGTTTCTTCTGATTTTTTGCCTCTCACGGTATGTTTGTTCTTCAGTTTTTTTCTTTTTTTTGAATTACTGTATTGATTTATTTGAAGAAATTGTTGAGCATTTCATGATCGGTAGGTGGATGAGAAACAGAGATAATTGATTATAGCCACTTATTCCCGAAGTGAGCATCACAAGCACGGATTATAATGTTGTATTGGAAACTTTTTTTCAGTGCAAGATTTTGTTTTCTTCACGTTTCCGTTTGGCTTTTTCGATTTTATAATCTGGAGAAGTGGGGATTTGAGGATCCTTATGGTCTGGAGTATCAATTATAATTTCTAATCATATTTGTGGCACTGGCTCGTACCGAGGAAATGAACACTTGCTGGACTGCTGGTGCTGCAGTCCATTAGAAAGAAGTGCACAATCTCTATTTGGCCACATTTTCCTTTTGATGATATTCCGTTCTTTTAATCTACGTTATTGGGTGTTTGGTTGCATCATATATTCTTCCTACGCCATTACTAGTTTGTGTGTAATGGAGGAAGGTTTTGAGGATTTATTTCATCTTTTTAGGTGGATTATCAAGAGAAGCAATTTGCACAAGGTGTGATTCCAAGTACATTCATGAGGAGAGAGGGGGCTCCTAAAGAGCGTGAACTTTTATGTGGTCGCATTATAGATCGTCCGATTAGGCCATTATTTCCCGCTGGATTTTACCATGAGGTCCAGGTATGTATTTTGAGTTTAGGTTCTTATGTTCGTAATACTACTTCGGTTAATTATCACATGTTACGATCTTTGGCATGCCTCTTGTGTGACCCATTTTGTCTTAATGACTTTAACGTATGTTCCCTAATCAAAGGTAATGGCCAGCGTTCTTTCTTCCGATGGTAAACAAGATCCAGGTGTTATGGCAGCTAATGCAACATCCGCTGCTCTCATGTTATCAGATATACCCTGGGGTGGCCCCATTGGAGTGATTCGTATAGGAAGGGTTGATGGGCAGTTTGTTGTCAACCCGACTATGGATGAGGTAATCACAGTGGTGCTTGACTGCGCCCTCCACCCTCGTTATATTTTTTGCATGCATACAAACAAAGTTGTGTCCATTTGTGTTTTTTTTGGTTGCGTGATTGTTTTCTTTTCTCTGAACTTGCAAGTATACCAAATTGGTTTTTTTTTTTTAAAACAGCGAAGTTTTACTTCTGATCCAGTTTTTCTTCCACCACTCTCCATCATGAAGCTAAGAATTAAATTTTGCTTCTCCACGACTTTGATAATTTAATTCTGTTTAATAGTACTAATTGGTTTCTGGATTCTTATGTAGATTCCTTTTTAATATTGTGAATTCTCACCTTAACAGTTATCTTGTATTGAGACTCTCCCATGCAACCCTTCCATTCCTGTGCCAGTCTTGAGATAAAACATACTACTTTTTTCTTATAATGGACCCTTTTGGTTCAAACATTTTATGATATAATATCTAAGGTCATACTTTTCTGTGGTCTTAGCATGTGGTTCAGTTCAGTGTTTCTATGAGGCGCTTCTAGGCCCTTCATTCCCCCAATTCCCCAAGGAGACACAGCCATGCTCTGCAAAAAATTCTTCTTATTTATTTTTTATTTTTAATAAAAAGAAACATTAAAATAAGTTGCGTAAAAGCCTATTAAACACTCTCCTTGAAAAAAAAAAATCACATTTCTTTAATTTTTAATTATATCATTAATGATCATCCTATGTTCTTGCATACATAAAATATTTATTAGTATTTCCCTATTGTGTGCTTCATAAAAACAGCTTGAGAGTGCTATTGCAATTGAATTCACTCACATTATAGAAAACACTAGTTCAGTGCAGTTTGGGCCAAAAACTATGGAAATGACAAAGTAGTTAACTGTTATGTGTTCACCAACATAAAGACCGTGTAGTCAGATTTCTTCTATTTATGAGTGTATTACCTTTGGATATAATGCAGCTTAACTTGAGCGATCTCAACTTAGTATATGCCTGTACAAGGGAGAAAACTTTGATGATTGATGTCCAAGCACGTGAAATCACTGAAAAAGACCTTGAAGCTGGATTGAGGTTGGCGCATCCTGAAGTGAGTGATGAGGATTTATCCTAATTCATTAAGACTTTTTGTACTGATTGTTTATTATACTAATATCACCGACTTCGATATTTTAGGCAGTTAAGTTTCTTGAACCTCAAATCAGACTGGCTGCTAAAGCTGGAAAGCTGAAGAAGGAATACAAGTTGTCCATGTTGTCGGAGAGTACAATGGAAAAAGTTACCAAGTTGGCCGAAGCCCCTATTGAAGCTGTTTTCACTGACCACTCTTATGGCAAGGTATTTACTAATTATTTTCAAGATGAATGTTTGATTTAATTATTTTTATAATCACTAATTATATAGTTTTAATTTTTTTTTTCTTATATTTAGTTTGAACGTGGAGAAGCCTTAGATAAGATCACAAAAGATGTAAAGAAAGTGTTTGAAGAAGAATGCGATGAAGAAGGCTTGAAGGTTTTGCCAAAAGCAGTAGACAGTGTCAGGAAAAAGGTATGCATATGACAATACAATTATAAACATTTGAAAGATGTTTCTCTTTTTCATATTATGCAAAATTGGAATTTGAGTCATAGTAGGTGAGAAATGCTTGAGTTTCTTTTAGTTAATAATACATTATATTTTTCTGTAAATTCTTTTTTAAAATAATTTTCGATTATTATAAAATTTTGACATCATATTATTATCTTTAAAATGTCGATTTGAAGCTTACTGTCTCCATATATTTCAAAGTTGGACAATTCAGTGAAATCCATGTAATTTGTCTATCTATCCAAATCACTATTTCCACAAATGTGGCTTTCTCTGAATGGATTTTGATTTTGGGATAAACGTAACTGGATGGGGACCTGGTTTTCAAATGAAGTACGAGGCACATGATTTTTTTATTTGGTCATAAAGTTTTGAATATATTCATCCTTATTCTCTCTAAGAAGTTTGACAATTTGTTAAATTTATGAAATATTAGGTTGTTCGCAGAAGGATTATTGCTGAAGGACTTAGAGTTGATGGTAGACGTCTTGATGAAGTTAGGCCGTTGTATTGTGAATCCAGATATTTACCTATACTACATGGGTCATCAATTTTTTCTCGAGGAGATACACAGGTCAGCTAAGGCAGTTCTTTCAGTAGTTTTTTGGCTAGTTCTTTCAAAATTGGGCAGTTCTTTAAGTATCAGAATTCTTTGTTACATGTTACTTTTAACTTCCAATTCTCAACAAAAAAAGAAAAAAAAAAAAGAACACTTCTGATTAACTCCCGTACAGGTTCTGTGTACTGTAACACTTGGAGCACCGGGAGAAGCTCAGCGCTTGGATTCCCTCGTTGGTCCACCAACAAAACGGTTTATGCTTCATTATAGCTTCCCCCCGTTTTCAATAAATGAAGTGGGGAAACGAGGTGGTTTAAATAGACGTGAAGTTGGCCATGGTAAATGATTTATCTTTTTCTTCATATTATTCAATATGTAAACTAAATTGGGTGATTAGGTCATAGGCATAAGGTGTTGGGTTCTATTTGGCATCTAAGGTTTCCATTGGGAAATAAAGGTTCTCTTTCACATAAGGTAGTTGTCAACTTCAACATTTTCAGAGAAAACCTTTAGCTTCCTCCTCCTGTGATAAGGAGCAAAATTTAAGTTTTTATCGTGAGAAAGAATCAATCTCTCATTTACTCTTGCTTTTGTTTTCAGGTTGGTAAAGGTAAAATGTAAAGTATCTGGAAAATCGTTGATAAGGAGCAAAACTTAATAAATCCTTGGGCTCTTAATTCAAATTTAATTTTTAATTTACATTTAGTTTTTGGTTATGATAAGCTGTAGAGAGGTTTTGAATGCAGATATATGGGGTGAGGAGAGGAAATGTGGGAAGTCCGGATGTAGACCATCATCTACAGTATCTAGTACTCTAGAATTACTTAATGAAGATCTTTATTTAATTAAAAAGTATTTTTTGGTAGGGACCCTTGCCGAGAAAGCTTTGCTTGCTGTGTTGCCTTCTGAAGATGAATTTCCATATACTGTTCGTGTAACTTCAGAAGTCATGGCCTCAGACGGTTCTACGTCAATGGCAACTGTTTGTGGAGGTACTATTTAATCTTGCATTCGAAGGCTATGAATTAATATTTTTGTGTAGAGCTTTAACATTCTTTGGTTGGCTTTCTAATTTTTAATCATTTTTTAATAAGAAACGAAGATTGTATAGAGGGGTTCTCTCTTCCTCCTGCCCCTAGGTACAACCTTCTTTGGTTGAAATAAAATGTTATGTATTGTCTATACGATTTGTTGTAGTCGCAAATTGTAATGATTTGCTTGTATCCTCAATTTCTGATTCAATAATCGGACCCTTCCATTTAAAATGCTGCTCAAGTTAATGAAATTCTTCTTTCCCGGTTGAATCTATTTGATAAACTTAGATTACTTTCACATATACGGTCTTCATTTTGTCATAATAAATCTTCAATAGTTATATTAATTTGAGATGATGTATTAGGATTTCATGTGATTAATAGGACCTTGTTTTTGCAGGTAGCATGGCATTGATGGATGCTGGCATTCCGATAAATGCACATGTGGCTGGTGTTTCAGTGGGTCTTATCAGTGAAACTGATCCAACAACTGGTGCAATTATAGATTACCGTATCTTGACTGATATACTAGTAAGATTTTTGCTTGCTCTCCCTGGTTTTGCTCTTTGGGTCAAGGTCAACTTTTGGCTTCATTCTTTTTCTATTTGAAGATTGATGTATCCTCTTGATCACTGATACAAAGTGCATACATGATACATCAGGAGGGACACGGGGTCTTTAGTACCAGCTGTTATAGTATTAGCAATTAGACATAGCTACCTAGCTAGTAGGTAGTTAGTTACTGGCTGAGAGTTGCTATAGATAATGAATTGAGAGGAGATCGGAGAGAAGAATAGATTGTTAAAAGAACGGTAGTTTGTTGATAGCTTTGAATCCATGGTGGTAATGTCTTTGCTTGGAACTTGTTATGATTTCAATCCTTTATTGTTTCATTCTCCTTACTCTTACAGGAAGGAGCTATGGTGTTCTCTCCTACATTTGTTTTTTAATCTTCTAACTTTCAATGTGCATTGGAAGATGTTATGCTCTGTGGTATTCCTTTCAAAAGAAAAGCAGGGAAGCTTTGGATTTCCTCTGTGAAATCAATTCTTTAGTGTATTTGGTGGCAAATGAACACACTTTTTAATGGGCAAGAAAGTTTGGAGGGAAGTATTTGAGCTAGCTAAATCTTATGTCTCTTTGCGGGTGTCTTTAGAAAGCAAGTTCAGAAATCATACTCCTTTTGTAATTAACTCTAATTGCGTTGGATTTCTTTGAAGGACACTTCAGAAATATGTGGTGGATTTGATTGGTGGATTTTAGGTTGTAATACTTTTTTTAGATAAGAAACAAAATGACATTAAGAAAGGAATGGACAGACTAGGGGCTAGGGGTGGAGAGAACTGCCTCTCACAAAATTTATAGGAATGCTGTCCAGTTGTTAAGGATCATGGAAAGGTTGTAACTGTGGTAGGCTGTACATTTCTACAAAATAAAAAACTCAAAAGAGGAAGACTTATCTTCAAAGATCCTTTAATTTCTTTCAGGTTCCATGTGCCACAATAAGGCCGTAGCCTACATTTTCACAATGTCATAACAAGGTTGTAATATCAGGATGCAATACTACCTTTTTTTTAAGTGCAGGCCTGCTTGGTCACATCTCGACTCATCCAAAAAAAAAATAATTTAAAGGCATGTGAAATTCTGTTAGGTCCCAAAATTCTTGCCTTTATTAATGCAGATTGGCCTTCCTATAGAATCTTGAAGGAAGAAAAGGTTGTGGACTTCAAATAATCTTTTTGTCTAAGGAAAATTTTGGTTATGAACAATCAGCCAAGTTCTTAACAACATGAAACATACCTTTCATTTATTAGACAAAACTAGTATTCCCACTACCATGGGTTGACCTAGTGGTCAATATGGGTCATGAGTATAATAAAAAGCTTATAGGGAATGAGTTGAATTCATGGTTTCTATCTACTTTAGATTTAATATTCTACATGTTTTCTTGGCAACTAAATGTAGTAGGGTCATGCCTTTTTTGGTTTGATAGGAGACCTTTCCTTTAGGTTGCCTCCTTTTGTGTGCCCTTATATGTTCTTGTGTTCTTTCATTTTTTTCTCAATGAAAGTTAGGTTATTCATAAAATAAAATAAAAATACAAAAAAAAAAAATAAATAAATAAATAACTTTTTGGCGTCTATTAATTTGATTTGTGAGTTTGTAGGGACTTGAAGATCATCTGGGGGATATGGACTTCAAAATAGCTGGCACACGAAAAGGAATTACAGCAATTCAGTTGGACATAAAACCTGCTGGAATTCCATTGGACATAATATGCGAGTCCCTAGAGCATGCACGCAAAGGTCGCCTGCAAATACTAGAGCACATGGAGCGTGAGATTAATGCACCACGTATTAAGGATGATAAAAACTCTCCTCGATTAGGTGGGAATTATAAATTGAAATTTCTTTTTGTTGACTACTATATATTACTTAAAGCCTAATAAAGGCACTTGGTCAATGTAACCCATTGCAGTTATCTTAAAGTACACTAATGATGCTCTTCGTCGCTTAATTGGACCTCTTGGTGCTTCGAAGAAAAAAATTGAAGAGGAAACAGGTATACTTCGAATTTGTGAACTTCTGATTTTATTTAGTTTATTGCTTCAAGGTTCATCATCTCAAATGATGTTATTTCAGTGTCTTCCATGTAATGGAATTTAGATCAAAATGGCATCTCTGTATAGTTCTAGAAGTCGAGTCTTTTTTATTTTTTCTTGTAAGTGCAAACAAAAGCATTGCGCCAATAATTATATTTGATGATGTGATTGTTGTTGCATGAAGCATAATGCACTCTCTTTTATTGTAGCAGTTCTTTCACTTGTGTCGTTAGTTAACGATGTGATGCTTAGCTTCTGTCCGCAATATCCTGTTCTATGACTGAACTTCTGGTTTTACCAGTGCATTTTATGTCTGGACACTTGTCAGAAGGCAAATGCCGCTTGAACTATCTGGATATTGTTTTTACTTCAGCTTCGATGCTCCTTGAATATTTAATTATGGTTGTTTCTTCTTCAGCGTGGTTTTCTTGACATGTCGTGTACACTTACAATTGTTCAGGTGCACGCATATCGGTTGGTGATGGAACTCTTACCATACTGGCTAAAAATCAAGCTGTGATGGAAAAAGTACAAGAAAAGGTATACGTTCCCTTTTGGATTTGTGCGAGGAGAGCAACTCTTTGGCTGGTTTGGAAGGAAACAAATCTTTGATTTTTTTGAGAACAAGTGGAATAGATAGGCTTCTTTTGTTTATAGTATACATTATTGGACTTCTTACTGGTCTTCAAACCACAGATTTCTTTTGCAATTACAGCCTTTCCATGATTATTAGGAATTGACAACTTTTTTGTGACAGATTCTCTCTTGGTAGACCTTGGCTTGTAGCCTTTAGGTGCCCCTTTTTCCTTTTCCGAATATAATTTTATACGTTTCATATATAAAAAAATGGGGGTATGCCTTCGTCACGTTCGTCTCTACGGCTAACTTGTGCTCCATGTTTATTTTCACATTTTAGGAGGCTACAGTATAATTATTTATACTTTATACTATGTATAGGAAAATTTGTGTGCCTTAATTTAGCAAAATTTTCTCGTGACACTCTTTTACAGGCCAACTGAGGTAGATCATTGTTTTACAGGTTGATTTCACACTTGGGCGTGAGATTGAAATTGGAGGGATGTATAAAGGAGTTGTAACTTCAGTGAAAGAGTATGGTGCATTTGTTGAGTTTAATGGTGGCCAGCAAGGCCTTCTCCACATCTCAGAGTTGTCACATGATCCAGTATGCACTGAGTTCAACCAAATATCTTCATTTTTTATGACTTTTTTTCTCATGAAATTAATCTAAGTTACGTGCTTCTATTTATTTTATTTTATTTTTTCCTTAAAAAGATTTACATTTCTTATGATCCAGGTCTCCCGAGTTTCAGATGTTGTTTCTGTTGGTCAGAGGATTTCCTTGGTGTGCATAGGTCAAGATGTTCGTGGTAATATCAAATTGTCCCTCAAAGCAACTATGCCCCGACCAAAAGCTGAAGCTCAGAATGGAAATTCTGTTCCTTCTTTAGATTCAGTTTCTCGGGTCGGAGAAGTATCTAAGACGTTGCACGAAACTCCGAATTCTACATCCAATACTTCTCCAGTGGACATAAGTGTAGGTAGTGAGGTAAATTCTACTTCATCAGTTCCATCTATCCTTATTCGAAGTGCTGAAGATTGTGATGAGGAGGAAAAAAAATCCGCTGATATGAACGTGAAACTTAAGGATACTCGAAAATCGAATGCCAATTCTAGATCAGAACGCAAGTTGAAACCCTTGGCTCAGAATGGTGGTCCAAGTAACAATGAAGTTGATGTTAAGAGCCCCATAACCGCGAGAAATCTGAAACTTGGAGTGCGAGTCAGGGCAAAGGTTTATCAGATTCGAGCTCGTGGTTTAGTTCTTGATTTAGGTGAAGGACTTCGTGGGATGTATAAATTCGAGGTACATAATCGTCGTCTTCTCCTTGAGGCCTTATATTTCGGTTTACTTCTGTGTTCTAGTGTTGAAAAGTTCCACTGTCCAATTCTACTATTTTCTTTGCTTTGTTCAGGGAGACAACAGGAGCAATTTCGAAGTTGGGGAGGAGTTACACGTTCAGTGTTCGAGCTTTTCGACCAAGGGAATTCCTGTAATGTCGTTGGTCGATAACGAGTAGTCAGTTTGACATCTCACTTGCAAAATGTCACTAGGAAACAAGAAGTGAAACCAGCTCCGTTGAGTATTTTGAGAGCCTCTCATGTGCTGTTACAATCTTTGGCAATATCTATTTTGTGCTTTAATATTGGCAGAAACAGAGCTTTGTTTCAAGCATAGAGATAGAACCGATGTTCGAGCAACGTATGGATCGCTATCAATCTCATTCTTTCGCTCGTAAACGTCGGTTTGAGCTTTGAAACTATCTTTTTGCATCTTCGAGTAGCGAGTTAAAAATTTATTGCTAAATTAATGTAATCGTTCTTAGTATGTGAAACTGAATCTTCGATATATTTCACATTTTTTTTGTAAGCTATCGTTCTGTAATTGTTATTAGTAGTTGAAAACCGAATCATTCTTTTTCATTTGTATAATTGGTCTATTATCTGGTTATATATATAGATTCCAAATACAACTATATAGTATAAGTAGCATTTCCCAAGATGACGTCATAATATAAATAAAACCAGAAAATAAAACTGTATATTCTATAAGAAAAAACGGCGACGTTTCGATGTAGTTTACTTACCGAAGAAGAATGCCACGTGGCAACAAAAAAGAAAAAAGGTCCGTTGATGAACCAAAGAAAGCGTTCCACGTGGCAGTTTATATGTAACTTGGGTCCACACAGTATATTATATATAGATATATATATATATATATAATATATATATTTTTTTAATGGTAAAACAGAGGAAAAAAAAAACGAAAAAGTTAAAAAAATAATAATAAATTAGTAGGGCAAGTGGGGCCCGCGGTATCTTGAGGCCCAGAAAAAGCCCATAAGCTTTGAATAAAAGAATATTACTCTTTTATTTTTGGCCTTCTCTCTCAAGTGCCTTTAATATTTAATTTAATTTTAACATATTTCAAAATTTTACTAACATTTAAAATTAATTTATAGCATCTTGTAAATTAAATTTGATGCGGTCGGTCATGTGTTCTATTTTTTTATTTTTAGTTCAAGATTTAATCGTAAATTTGTCGAATTGTGTGAACCATCGCCTAACGGCCCTACTAAGAAAAAGAAAATATTCGATGAATCTTAAAAATAATCGATTCATTGTATTTTACGTATTAAAAAAAAATTCTATTATTTTACCATTAATTTTTATTCTAAATTTCTAATTTCATTCATTAAACTTCTAATAAAATATTGCAATTTTAATTTTTTTTATAAGACTTTGTTTGAAAAATAAAAATAAAAATAATTTCATAGACATTCGATTTAAAAAAAAAAACGACTTTAAATCTAATATTTTGTTGAAATTTTCACACAAATCAAACTTAATATTACGTGGTACTTGATTGAAGGGTACAAGAGCGGAAATTAAATAGAAGCTAAAAATAACAACACTCGTCTAATTTTTACGTCAAATTTAATGAAACGTTTATAGCCAAAATTGTTCATCTCATATTATTTTTTATATATATAATTTAAAAGTTTATAAATTTTCATTCTTAATTTTGTCATTTTCATTGGCTTATATATATATATATATATATATATATATATATATATATTATTATTATTATTAATTTTTTTTAGCTTTTATATTTTGCCTATACTATTAATAATTTTTTAATTATAAAAAAAAAGAAAATTGTGTTTGGGAACTAAGATAAGGCATCCCTTTTCCGGGGAGGGAATACAAATAACCAATCACTTAAGACAACATAACCTAAAAAGTGAATCCAATCAAGTTCTATTATATTCCATATCCAATCACTCCCTTTTCCACCCTACCAAATAAATAAATTAAATAATAAATTTATTTATTAAATTTTTTAAATATATATATTTTTTAAAATTATGAATTTATTAGACATAAAATAAAATTAAAAAAAATTACAAAAATTCGATTAAAAAGCATAAAGGGTTTTTTAGAAAAATTCCATCCATCAGCTTCAAAAGGAATTATTTATTCTTTAAGAAAATGATTGAATATTCATAAAGATATAAAATTCTTGTCAACTAGGACAAAGAATAAAATTTAAGATTATTTTAATTAACCAAATTTCAATATTAATTTACTTTTTTGACCTCATTCGAGAACGAAAAGACGTAACTGTAAAGGGGTCGTATAAATACCTTTTCAATATTGAGAAGGAAAGCTTTTTCTCGTATCTAAACCCGTGCTATACTTAAATTATAAACATTTGAGCTGGCGTGACAAGCACTAAACTAACGTACATGTTTTTATCGTCGTTATGTAAGGGTTATGTACATTAACATGTTCGGATTTTGGGACAACACAACTCGTTCGTTCCATGTTCGATAAACTGACGTTCATGTTTGAATTTTTACTTCTCACGATATAAAATTTTAATAAAATAAAAAAAAAAGATAAAAATTATTCTACATGACAACACCCATTTAAAAATGTTTTATTTAAAATATATATATATATATATTCTGCATGACAACACTAGGGACCAAATTTATTTCATAACATTTTTTTTTAATTTTAATTTAAAAAATGTTTTCCAACCCAAACAAGTGTCCAAGATGCATAATTTATTTATAAAAAAAAATTAAATTACATTAAATAATATTTTTAAAAATAAATTTCGAGTTTGTCATTGCTTCTTCTCGGAGAAAAGAAGTTCACGACCCGCAGGCCTTCTACCTCCATGCGGCATTGCTCCGTCAAGCTTTTGCTCGTTGCGGAAAATTCTCCACTGCTGCCTTCCGTAGGAGTCTGGGCTGTGTCTCAGTCCCAGTGTGGCTGATCATACTGTTGGACCCGCTACTGATCATCGCCTTGGTAAGCTATTGCCTCACTAACTAGCTAATCAGATGCAAGCCCCTACTCGGGCGGATTCCTCCTTTTGCTCTTTAGCTTACACGGTATTAGCAGCCGTTTCCAGCTGTTGTTCCCCTCCTAAGGGCAGGTTCTTACGCGTTACTCACTTGTCCGCCACTGGAAACACCGCTTCCCCGTTACGAGTTATTTTTAATTATTCACTTAAATATTGTCAAAATAATAACTAAAATTTTATAAAATTAAAAAATAATTACCATACATCTTTTTTACATTGCTTTTTGGATGAGAATGAAGAAAAAGTCTCCTTTTTTGCTTTTGGGTCCCTCAAGAATCTACAAATTGTAAAAAAGGAACCCATATTCTTTTATTTTCCTTTTCCAATTGGCCCACTTGTTTTTTTTTTCTTCTATAAAATCCCCTCGATTTCAGTTAATTTCACATCAACCTCGAAGAAGAGAAACAAAAAACTAACCCTCTTTTGTTCTTGGGTTGTTTCTTCTTTTCTTCTCTCAAATGGCTCCTATTTTGAAAAATGGCAATTCCAACATTGTCGTTTCATTCGATGGCTTGAACGACTTGTCGTCTCCATTCTCGATCGACGGGTCGAATTTCACTGTTAACGGCCATACCTTCTTGTCGAATGTGCCTGAGAATATTGTTGCTTCTCCGTCTCCGTACACTACGATCGATAAGTCCCCGGTTTCAATTGGTTGCTTTGTAGGATTCGACGTGTTGGACCCTAATAGTCGACATGTCGTTTCGATTGGTAAGCTGAAGGATATTAAGTTTATGAGTATTTTCAGGTTTAAGGTATGGTGGACTACTCATTGGGTTGGTCGGAATGGTGGTGACCTTGAGTCCGAGACTCAAATTGTGATCCTTGAGAAGTCCGATTCCGGTCGACCGTATGTTCTCCTTCTTCCCCTCGTTGAGGGGTCGTTCCGATCTTCGATTCAGCCTGGGGAGGATGACTTTGTCGACGTTTGTGTCGAGAGTGGCTCGTCCAAAGTGGTGGACTCGTCGTTTCGAAGCGTGTTGTACCTTCATGCTGGTGATGATCCGTTTGTACTTGTTAAGGAGGCGATGAAGATAGTTAGGACCCATCTCGGAACTTTCCGCTTGTTGGAGGAGAAGACTCCACCAGGTATATATTCTTAACCTAAACTCAAAACGTTTTGTGTTAGATAATCCATGATCTTCTTCTTAATTAGTCGATGTATATATTATCACTAGGTATCGTGGACAAATTTGGGTGGTGCACGTGGGATGCTTTCTACCTAACGGTTCACCCACAAGGCATAATGGAAGGTGTGAAGCATCTCGTCGATGGCGGTTGCCCTCCCGGCCTAGTCCTTATCGATGATGGCTGGCAGTCGATCGGCCACGACGCTGATCCCATCACCAAAGAAGGAATGAACCAAACCGTTGCTGGGGAGCAAATGCCCTGTCGCCTTCTAAAATTCCAAGAGAATTACAAATTCCGTGACTATGTCAACCCGAAGAGCTCCGATGCTGGCTCCGGCCAGAAGGGGATGAAGGCGTTCATTGATGAACTCAAAGGGGAGTACAAGACGGTAGAGTATGTGTATGTGTGGCATGCTTTGTGTGGATACTGGGGTGGGCTCCGACCAGACGTGCCAGGGTTACCGGAGGCTAACGTGATCCAACCGATCCTCTCACCGGGCCTGCAACAGACGATGGAAGATTTGGCCGTTGATAAGATTGTTTGTCATAAGGTCGGGATGGTCCCACCGGAGAAGGCGGAGGAGATGTACGAGGGACTCCATGCTCATTTGGAGAACGTCGGGATTGATGGTGTTAAGATCGACGTCATTCATGTACGCACCATTCGTAAATCTTATTTTGATATTTGAACGCTTTGCTATGTTATTGAACCCGTGTCATAGATAATATTATCGTACTATCGTAAATTTGAATGGACAGTTGTTGGAGATGCTATGCGAGGACCATGGTGGTCGAGTGGATTTGGCAAAGGCATATTACAAAGCCATGTCCAAATCAATAAAGAAACATTTCAAAGGAAACGGAGTGATCGCGAGTATGGAACATTGTAACGACTTTATGTTCCTCGGCACTGAAGCTATTTCTCTCGGTCGTGTTGGTAAATAATTTTTCTTTATTCAATTTATTTGGTGATGACGGGTTACTCTCTACATCCAATTAAAGAGTGCCACGTGTCGTTTGATAGGTGATGACTTTTGGTGCACCGACCCTTCTGGTGATCCAAACGGTACGTTTTGGCTTCAAGGATGCCACATGGTGCACTGTGCCTTCAACAGTCTGTGGATGGGCAACTTCATCCACCCCGACTGGGATATGTTCCAATCTACCCACCCTTGTGCTGCCTTCCATGCTGCCTCTCGAGCTATCTCTGGTGGCCCGATCTATGTCAGTGACTTTGTTGGGAAGCACAACTTTGAGCTCCTTAGAAAATTGGTACTCCCGGATGGCTCGATCCTTCGAAGTGAGTACTATGCTCTCCCGACTCGTGATTGTCTCTTTGATGATCCCTTGCACGACGGAGAAACTATGCTCAAGATATGGAACCTTAACAAGGTAAACGTTTTTTCTTGATTGAATAACTGTGTCGAATGTTTGTGAAGTATTCTAAGATATTATTTTTTTTTGCACAGTTCACTGGAGTGATCGGTGCATTCAACTGTCAAGGAGGAGGATGGTGTCGTGAGACGCGACGTAATCAGTGCTTCTCTCAGTACTCGAAGCGAGTGACCTCAAAAACTAATGCAAAAGACATCGAATGGAATAGCGGAGAAAATCCAATCTCTATCGAGGGTGTGAAAACGTTTGCGTTGTACCTCTACCAAGCTAAAAAGCTGATCCTTGCCAAGCCCACCCAAAACATTGATATTGCCCTCGATCCCTTCGACTTTGAGCTTATCTTTGTCTCTCCGCTCACCACACTCATCGAAACGGCTGTCCAGTTCGCCCCAATTGGGCTCGTTAATATGCTGAACATTGGTGGTGCCATCCAGTCTGTGTACTATGATGATGACCTAAGCTCTGTCGAAATTGGCATCAAAGGTACTGGTGAGATGCGAGTGTATGCGTCTGACAAACCTAGGGCTTGTCGGATTGACGGTGAGGATGTTGGGTTCAAGTACCAAGACCAAATGGTGGCAGTCCAAGTGCCATGGCCCGGTTCTTCTGGCATTTCAACTATTGAGTACTTATTTTAATTTATTTAGAGCTTGCTCGATGTTGTTATTGTTGTTGTTATTTTTATTATCTGTATTTCTCTCCAAAACAAAAATTCGTATAATTTGGAGAGTAAGCGAATGAGTTTTTAAATAAGACCACTTTTTCAATTTATTTTGAGTGTCGTTTTTGGGATAGACCCGATCGAATATGGAAACCTTTGATTACGAGAACCCCGCAAGTGTTGAAATTTCAAAAATCAATTTAGCAAAACTCTCGAGAGGGAGAGTTAATGAAGGTTACANATATATATATATTATTATTATTATTAATTTTTTTTAGCTTTTATATTTTGCCTATACTATTAATAATTTTTTAATTATAAAAAAAAAGAAAATTGTGTTTGGGAACTAAGATAAGGCATCCCTTTTCCGGGGAGGGAATACAAATAACCAATCACTTAAGACAACATAACCTAAAAAGTGAATCCAATCAAGTTCTATTATATTCCATATCCAATCACTCCCTTTTCCACCCTACCAAATAAATAAATTAAATAATAAATTTATTTATTAAATTTTTTAAATATATATATTTTTTAAAATTATGAATTTATTAGACATAAAATAAAATTAAAAAAAATTACAAAAATTCGATTAAAAAGCATAAAGGGTTTTTTAGAAAAATTCCATCCATCAGCTTCAAAAGGAATTATTTATTCTTTAAGAAAATGATTGAATATTCATAAAGATATAAAATTCTTGTCAACTAGGACAAAGAATAAAATTTAAGATTATTTTAATTAACCAAATTTCAATATTAATTTACTTTTTTGACCTCATTCGAGAACGAAAAGACGTAACTGTAAAGGGGTCGTATAAATACCTTTTCAATATTGAGAAGGAAAGCTTTTTCTCGTATCTAAACCCGTGCTATACTTAAATTATAAACATTTGAGCTGGCGTGACAAGCACTAAACTAACGTACATGTTTTTATCGTCGTTATGTAAGGGTTATGTACATTAACATGTTCGGATTTTGGGACAACACAACTCGTTCGTTCCATGTTCGATAAACTGACGTTCATGTTTGAATTTTTACTTCTCACGATATAAAATTTTAATAAAATAAAAAAAAAAGATAAAAATTATTCTACATGACAACACCCATTTAAAAATGTTTTATTTAAAATATATATATATATATATTCTGCATGACAACACTAGGGACCAAATTTATTTCATAACATTTTTTTTTAATTTTAATTTAAAAAATGTTTTCCAACCCAAACAAGTGTCCAAGATGCATAATTTATTTATAAAAAAAAATTAAATTACATTAAATAATATTTTTAAAAATAAATTTCGAGTTTGTCATTGCTTCTTCTCGGAGAAAAGAAGTTCACGACCCGCAGGCCTTCTACCTCCATGCGGCATTGCTCCGTCAAGCTTTTGCTCGTTGCGGAAAATTCTCCACTGCTGCCTTCCGTAGGAGTCTGGGCTGTGTCTCAGTCCCAGTGTGGCTGATCATACTGTTGGACCCGCTACTGATCATCGCCTTGGTAAGCTATTGCCTCACTAACTAGCTAATCAGATGCAAGCCCCTACTCGGGCGGATTCCTCCTTTTGCTCTTTAGCTTACACGGTATTAGCAGCCGTTTCCAGCTGTTGTTCCCCTCCTAAGGGCAGGTTCTTACGCGTTACTCACTTGTCCGCCACTGGAAACACCGCTTCCCCGTTACGAGTTATTTTTAATTATTCACTTAAATATTGTCAAAATAATAACTAAAATTTTATAAAATTAAAAAATAATTACCATACATCTTTTTTACATTGCTTTTTGGATGAGAATGAAGAAAAAGTCTCCTTTTTTGCTTTTGGGTCCCTCAAGAATCTACAAATTGTAAAAAAGGAACCCATATTCTTTTATTTTCCTTTTCCAATTGGCCCACTTGTTTTTTTTTTCTTCTATAAAATCCCCTCGATTTCAGTTAATTTCACATCAACCTCGAAGAAGAGAAACAAAAAACTAACCCTCTTTTGTTCTTGGGTTGTTTCTTCTTTTCTTCTCTCAAATGGCTCCTATTTTGAAAAATGGCAATTCCAACATTGTCGTTTCATTCGATGGCTTGAACGACTTGTCGTCTCCATTCTCGATCGACGGGTCGAATTTCACTGTTAACGGCCATACCTTCTTGTCGAATGTGCCTGAGAATATTGTTGCTTCTCCGTCTCCGTACACTACGATCGATAAGTCCCCGGTTTCAATTGGTTGCTTTGTAGGATTCGACGTGTTGGACCCTAATAGTCGACATGTCGTTTCGATTGGTAAGCTGAAGGATATTAAGTTTATGAGTATTTTCAGGTTTAAGGTATGGTGGACTACTCATTGGGTTGGTCGGAATGGTGGTGACCTTGAGTCCGAGACTCAAATTGTGATCCTTGAGAAGTCCGATTCCGGTCGACCGTATGTTCTCCTTCTTCCCCTCGTTGAGGGGTCGTTCCGATCTTCGATTCAGCCTGGGGAGGATGACTTTGTCGACGTTTGTGTCGAGAGTGGCTCGTCCAAAGTGGTGGACTCGTCGTTTCGAAGCGTGTTGTACCTTCATGCTGGTGATGATCCGTTTGTACTTGTTAAGGAGGCGATGAAGATCGTTAGGACCCATCTCGGAACTTTCCGCTTGTTGGAGGAGAAGACTCCACCAGGTATATATTCTTAACCTAAACTCAAAACGTTTTGTGTTAGATAATCCATGATCTTCTTCTTAATTAGTCGATGTATATATTATCACTAGGTATCGTGGACAAATTTGGGTGGTGCACGTGGGATGCTTTCTACCTAACGGTTCACCCACAAGGCATAATGGAAGGTGTGAAGCATCTCGTCGATGGCGGTTGCCCTCCCGGCCTAGTCCTTATCGATGATGGCTGGCAGTCGATCGGCCACGACGCTGATCCCATCACCAAAGAAGGAATGAACCAAACCGTTGCTGGGGAGCAAATGCCCTGTCGCCTTCTAAAATTCCAAGAGAATTACAAATTCCGTGACTATGTCAACCCGAAGAGCTCCGATGCTGGCTCCGGCCAGAAGGGGATGAAGGCGTTCATTGATGAACTCAAAGGGGAGTACAAGACGGTAGAGTATGTGTATGTGTGGCATGCTTTGTGTGGATACTGGGGTGGGCTCCGACCAGACGTGCCAGGGTTACCGGAGGCTAACGTGATCCAACCGATCCTCTCACCGGGCCTGCAACAGACGATGGAAGATTTGGCCGTTGATAAGATTGTTTGTCATAAGGTCGGGATGGTCCCACCGGAGAAGGCGGAGGAGATGTACGAGGGACTCCATGCTCATTTGGAGAACGTCGGGATTGATGGTGTTAAGATCGACGTCATTCATGTACGCACCATTCGTAAATCTTATTTTGATATTTGAACGCTTTGCTATGTTATTGAACCCGTGTCATAGATAATATTATCGTACTATCGTAAATTTGAATGGACAGTTGTTGGAGATGCTATGCGAGGACCATGGTGGTCGAGTGGATTTGGCAAAGGCATATTACAAAGCCATGTCCAAATCAATAAAGAAACATTTCAAAGGAAACGGAGTGATCGCGAGTATGGAACATTGTAACGACTTTATGTTCCTCGGCACTGAAGCTATTTCTCTCGGTCGTGTTGGTAAATAATTTTTCTTTATTCAATTTATTTGGTGATGACGGGTTACTCTCTACATCCAATTAAAGAGTGCCACGTGTCGTTTGATAGGTGATGACTTTTGGTGCACCGACCCTTCTGGTGATCCAAACGGTACGTTTTGGCTTCAAGGATGCCACATGGTGCACTGTGCCTTCAACAGTCTGTGGATGGGCAACTTCATCCACCCCGACTGGGATATGTTCCAATCTACCCACCCTTGTGCTGCCTTCCATGCTGCCTCTCGAGCTATCTCTGGTGGCCCGATCTATGTCAGTGACTTTGTTGGGAAGCACAACTTTGAGCTCCTTAGAAAATTGGTACTCCCGGATGGCTCGATCCTTCGAAGTGAGTACTATGCTCTCCCGACTCGTGATTGTCTCTTTGATGATCCCTTGCACGACGGAGAAACTATGCTCAAGATATGGAACCTTAACAAGGTAAACGTTTTTTCTTGATTGAATAACTGTGTCGAATGTTTGTGAAGTATTCTAAGATATTATTTTTTTTTGCACAGTTCACTGGAGTGATCGGTGCATTCAACTGTCAAGGAGGAGGATGGTGTCGTGAGACGCGACGTAATCAGTGCTTCTCTCAGTACTCGAAGCGAGTGACCTCAAAAACTAATGCAAAAGACATCGAATGGAATAGCGGAGAAAATCCAATCTCTATCGAGGGTGTGAAAACGTTTGCGTTGTACCTCTACCAAGCTAAAAAGCTGATCCTTGCCAAGCCCACCCAAAACATTGATATTGCCCTCGATCCCTTCGACTTTGAGCTTATCTTTGTCTCTCCGCTCACCACACTCATCGAAACGGCTGTCCAGTTCGCCCCAATTGGGCTCGTTAATATGCTGAACATTGGTGGTGCCATCCAGTCTGTGTACTATGATGATGACCTAAGCTCTGTCGAAATTGGCATCAAAGGTACTGGTGAGATGCGAGTGTATGCGTCTGACAAACCTAGGGCTTGTCGGATTGACGGTGAGGATGTTGGGTTCAAGTACCAAGACCAAATGGTGGCAGTCCAAGTGCCATGGCCCGGTTCTTCTGGCATTTCAACTATTGAGTACTTATTTTAATTTATTTAGAGCTTGCTCGATGTTGTTATTGTTGTTGTTATTTTTATTATCTGTATTTCTCTCCAAAACAAAAATTCGTATAATTTGGAGAGTAAGCGAATGAGTTTTTAAATAAGACCACTTTTTCAATTTATTTTGAGTGTCGTTTTTGGGATAGACCCGATCGAATATGGAAACCTTTGATTACGAGAACCCCGCAAGTGTTGAAATTTCAAAAATCAATTTAGCAAAACTCTCGAGAGGGAGAGTTAATGAAGGTTACATTGTGATCGAAGGTCGTGAGGTAAGAAAATCAGTTTTTTTACTCAAGGTCGAGCACTCCACAAGTAAATTGATCGACATGCTTGAATGCCCATGCACTCAGCCTCGGATCAATAATTACAAAATGCTCACTGGCACATCGCCCGATGTTTGGTTCTAAGACCATTTATAACAGCCTAAGTCTACCGCTAGCAAATATTATCCGTTTTAGCCCACATTACGTATCGCCGTGGGCCTCACGGTTTTAAAACACATCTATTACGGAGAGATTTCCACATCCTTATAAAGAATGATTCGTTCTCTCCTCCAACCGATGTGGGATCTCACAATCCACGCTCTCGACCCAAATTTATTCAAAACTCGACGTTCCTTTACGTAAAAATAACGTATGCTATAATAGTCAATTTTATCCATCGACTTGCCCTAATCGTCGTGGCTAGGGATGAAACCCTAATTTGATACACGATCTTCATTCAAAATAATGATAATTAGTGTCCGCTCAGTATCGTTAGTTGCAATGGTTATGAAAGTCCTTCATTCTCATGACAACCGAAAGTAACCGAAACTAAGTTGCCCAAAACTATATCCAACAAAGCCTTAACTATTGATACTATGTTTTAAAATTAACCATAAAATTTGATTCAAAGCATTCCCGAATATTTTTGAAACATGGTACTAATGGTTCGTACGGTGTTTTTGAAGTTTTTAAAAAAATTTAAGAATATTAATAAAACTTTTAAAATTCACGCGTATTTTTTAATTACTCTTTTAAAGATAACGGTATATTTTTTAAATAAAGTATTAACTATTTTCATTTAAATATAAAAATTAAATTGTATTTTTTTATTAATTTAGTTTTTATTTTATTATTATTAATTTTTTATCTAAATCGACCACCACAAGTCCATGTTCCTCCTATTATGGGCCGTTTTTAAATGTTCAAAACGGCCCATATTCTCGGCCCATATTCTCGGCCCATTAACTACAAAAGGAAAACGGGCGCCAAAATGGGGCGAATACACAATTAACCAAACATTGTGGGGAGAAAGTGTAATTTCTAAATCTCAAATACTTGTTTTGTAATTTTATCTAATTTTATTTGGTATGGTACAATCGTCGTCTCCTCTCTCTCTCTCTCTATCTTTCTCTCGGTCTAGAATCCTGGTTGCTGTTAACAACTCCGAAGGGGCCTCATACGAGCTCAGGGTTGCAGAGAAACCCTCGTGCTCTCTCTCTCTCTCTCTCGCCGGACCGCCGTTGAATCGCTAAACGACGGCGGTGTTTTCGTTAAACGATCTTGTCTCTTCCGTCGCTTCTGTTCCTCTTCTAATGCCCTTCGTTTTCTCTTCTTGCTTTGCTCGCCGCTAATTCCAGAGCCGAGTATCCTCGCTCTGACTAATTCAAGCATTCCATGGCGCTTTCTTGATCAATTCGTCCGAGAATACTCGGTAACCTATTCGTTTGTTGCTTCTTTACTGCTTTGTGTTTGTTTGTTTGTTCCTTTCCCTCCCTAGTTTCTGCGACTTCGTTTTGTTGTGCACCTGGAGAATTTTGAATTGTTGTGGTTTAGGTTAATTTAGTTTGTCATTGAAGTGATGTATTGTTGAGATTTATTGGACCTATTCGATGCTGAATCATTTGAAGTATGTTATTAAGTTGTTAAGTAGCGTGGGTTTGAATTTCATTAGGGAATAGATGATTAACGAATGCGGCTGAGTTAATTCCGTTTGTTTTTGGTTCTCGTTGTTTGAGGTAATTGATTTATTTCTTTCTTTGTTTCATTAGGTTAAAATAACTCAATATAGTGTTTCAAGTTCTGGATACAAGACCGTAGCTACTTCTAAGGAATAAGGGATTGTTCTGTTTATTGCTGGGAGTCAAATGGAACTGAAAGTTTCATATCCTAAGCCAGACATTTCTTCCTCTGAGTATGTTAGTGACCCGGAGGAAAAGGATATTAGTGATGATGAAGATGATGATCGCAACCATAAGCATAGGAGGCGGGAGACACACTCTCAGTCTTTGGAAACAGATACACGTGAACATGATTTGAGGCCATATGGAAAGCGCAGTAAACCTTTTGAAAATGGACGTAGTTTTAGGGACAACGATTCTCAAGCGAATGAAGCTTGGAAATCCTTCAATTCTTCCACTCTTGAGAAAGACATCCCTGGGAAGTTTGATAAAAGACGCCTAGGTGGAGTGCCAGGTTCTCGAGTGGCTGGGGATTTCAATCAAAGGATCAGGGCAAACCAGGCGTTTTCTAGTGACCTAAGTTTTGGTAGGGGAAGAGGCAGGGAGTCTGCTCCTTGGAACCAGTTTGATTCAAGGTTTAGTCCTGTTGATATTGCTTCCCAAATTGTTCACCATGGGCCTTTTCCTCCGAGGCTATTTGCTGGAAGGGGTTTACCAAGTGTTTCTACTTCACAAACTGCACCATGGAATACATTTGGATTAATACCAGGAATTCCGAATGGTGGGCTAGAACCGATGCACTCTATTGGTTTTCAGGGAACACTTAGGCCTCCGATCAACCCTTCTCTGAACATTGGCATGCCTCGTCAGAGATGTAGAGATTTTGAGGAACGTGGATTCTGTCTTAGAGGAGACATGTGTCCAATGGAGCATGGAACTAATCGCATTGTAGTTGAGGATGTCCAGGTATGTATATCACCCATTTTACTGTATTTTACTGAGCATGATGTTTGATTAGAATGAAACCATAATCTGTTTGGCCTCCCATACAAGGGACACCCAGGTTATATTACATCTTTGAAGGACATTTTTTCTAACATCATCTTGATAATATATTTTTCATTTTTTTCCTGACATTATTTAGAACATAACTTAAGGTGTTGTGGCTATATATCTACTTGGCACTGCCAATTATTGAAAGCATCAATTTTGGTGTCCTTAAATTCCAAGTTTGCTTCGTTAGAATGATATTGTTATCTTTGGTCCAAACTTCAAAGATGAAATTCTTAATCCAACTCTTCCATGAGATTCCTTGATAAACCTCAATCAATTTTATTTATGCACAGAGCTACAAGCCAAGTGGATATTTTAGAGCTCCCTACTCGCCCTTAACAGAGAATTCCAATGATAATTTCCAATAAGATACCCACCCCCATAACAAACTTCCTATACATCCCTCCACACTGATCGTTTCTAGCCTTGGCCCTTTCTAACTAACAAAATGCCATTGGGCTCACACACTACGTATTCCTCCCTCACATGGATCCCCTTTTCTTCACATGCTTTTGCACATACACTTTAGAAATTTGCGGTCTATTTTTAACCCTTCCTCCCTTCTTTCAAAGAAAAATATGCGAAGTGAATTATTTTCAGGA
This sequence comes from Cucurbita pepo subsp. pepo, assembly GCF_002806865.2. Classification (NCBI taxonomy): domain Eukaryota; kingdom Viridiplantae; phylum Streptophyta; class Magnoliopsida; order Cucurbitales; family Cucurbitaceae; genus Cucurbita; species Cucurbita pepo. The sequence goes on along the minus strand of NC_036641.1, from coordinate 5,827,317 downwards.
TTAATTTTTGGAAACTTATGTTTCTGTTTACTCTCTCTTTGTCTATCTTTTAAACACATCCCAAATTAAAGTATATGATGAAACATATAGATACAATTGTATTTCTATTATTGCTTTAGAAATCCAAGATGTCATTTATTCATGAAAGTGTAGTGTGTGCATGCGCTGGAATAGTTTGAAAACAACTAGCCGTTCAAGTTGTCTTTTCCTTTTCCCCTTTCTTTTGTATTCAAGGAGAGGAGTTGACAGTTACTCGCTTCGATTTGTTATTCATTTTTTTTCAATTTATCGTTCCTTCTGTTAATTAGTATTATCGTTTTCATTGTAATAATATAAAGAACTTGTATATTTTTTTTCATAAATTTAAATGTCCCATTAATTATTCTTTTCTCTTAAAATTAGAAGTTCCATAAATAATTTCATTTGCTATAATTTTTTCGTCGGGGAAGTAAGTGTCGTACGTAAGGAACTTTGTTAAACTACCAAATATTAAGTCATATCTATAAGTTACTTGATAGCAGATGGAAATTTTAAGAGAAAAATATAATTTCCTTCCCATTTACAATTTTTATTTGGTTGAACCTTATTGTATTTTGTGTATAAGCAATAATCTTACCACAGCATTGCTTTTGGGTTGTTTCCGGCCTATGTTTTACCTGAAAAGAGATTTCTTTATGCTTTTGTATGTTATAACTGGTAACTGTATATCTAGTTCTAATGAATTGTATGATCTTGCTATGCAGAGTCTTTCTCAATTTAATCTTCCTCTGTCGCTTCCAAATGCACAATTAATGGGGAAAACTACTGGATCTCTGCCAACAGTTAGCACATCTTCCACGACAGTAATGTGTGGCAAAGGGTTACTTGGAAAAAATACCAAGCCTGGTGTAGGAGATGATTCATTGGCCTTCCATGGTGTATATTCAGGTTCTGGTAATGCAGCTGAAGCTGACTTGTACGATCCTGATCAACCTCTATGGAACAATAACTGTCCTGAGAAACAAAATGCACTCTCGGGTATGCATTCATCAAAGATTGATGAAGTTGAAACCTTGGTAGGAGATGATCCTTCTGATAGGAATCAGGTTAGGAAATGTGATGCTGCTGATAATGGATGCACTAGTAGAATTACTGTAACTAGTGGTCAACAGGTTACTAGTTCGTTTGCCGGGGGTAGAGGTGGGTCTAGAAATAGACATGATATGAAAGGTAAACTTGATCCAGTTGTAAGTTCCTCTGGCTATCACGAGAATGAAGTGAAGGAACACAATGAAGTTTTGACTAGTGTCCAAGGAAATTCTCATCAAGAAAAACACACGGCTCAGGATGATGCTCGCACGAAAGCTGGAGATTCATCTCTCAAGGCACATAGTGATGCCATGCGTACTTTGCGGAAACCTTCTCAGAAAGCAATGCGTACTTTGTTTGTCAATGGGATTCCACAACAGAGTAACAATACAGAGGCACTTCTTTCTCATTTTAAAAAATATGGCGAGGTCATTGACATCTATATTCCAGCAAATAGCCAACGAGCTTTTGTCCAGTTCTCAAAAAGGGAGGAGGCAGAAGCTGCTCTAAAGTCACCTGATGCTGTTATGGGCAATCGTTTTATCAAACTTTGGTGGGCTAATCGTGACAGCATTCCTGATGATGGTGTAAGCAGTAATAATGGTATTCATGTACTTCCACATCATATTGCAGCTGCTTCACTTCCTTCTATTGCTGTCAAAGGAAAGAACTGTGTCCAGGTTTCTACTTCAAAAGGCGGCATTTCCCATCCATTGGAATCTTCTTTAGCTGCCCCAGATCACTCTCATGCTTTCAATAGCCCGAAGAAACCTCCTTTGCAAAAGAAATTAGAGAATCTGGAACAGTTAAAGGAGCAACTCCGGAAGAAGCAAGAAATGCTAGACATGAAGCGGAATGATTTCAGACGCCAGTTGGATAAACTTGAAAAACAGGTATCATTTATAAATTTCTGTTACCTTACATGTTTGATCAAAGAACTGTTTTAAATAAGACATCACCTCTACTGTTGGAGGAATACGGGAGAAAATAAATAGAGGTTGAGAAAGAAAATCCATGCCAGGAAGATTGCATTTGGAGGTTCATATCACGTCATCTCATTTAATTACCCCTCAACTCTTGGCTTTAATTTCCATGTATTTTCTCATTTAATTATCCCTAAACCCTCTTGTGGAAGTGCAATTCTAGGCTCGTGTTACATACTGCAAACCAATCTACCGTTTGTCTTATTTTCTCATTTTGTTCTCAATACAGACCTCAGGAAGCAAAGCCGATGCAATCACTGGGTTTTCTGCAAAGCGGCTTAAAGTGGGAGTAGAAGCTGACACTAGTAAGCTTGTTTCTCCAAAAGCCAGCGAATCAAGTATTCCTTTGGCGTCACCACATACTGAGGTTAATGGGGAGAATGTTGAGCACTCCACATGTACTGTACAACAGGAATCCTCAAAGTTTGAGCCTGATCATCCATTGGCACCCGAAGCACCTTTTGACATTGGATTTAGAATTCTTCCTCCTTTACCAGCCGAATTTGCCAATGTATGTTTTACCATCCCTCTATATCAAGATCATTCATGGTAGTTTAATTACAAAATTTCTGGAATCTCTTAGATGATGATGATATCGATTCATTAGATTATATTTTCTTTGGAATGTTGTTACATAGCTTGACCATGTGAGGTAACTACTATTGTTTTTATATTTGTTCAGAGGATTACTATTAGTAAATTGCTATGCCCTTGAAGGATGTTCTGAAATATTAGACCACTAGTTGATGCAAAGGACTAAACAAAAAAGGAATGTGATTGATATTCAGTTGAGAACTATCCAAAGTGGTCTTGTTTAATTTTTATTTCCTTGCTGAATGATAGTGGCTCTTGGCAGGAAAAAAATCAGTCTTGTGTCTTACTTATCTGTTTTAATTCGTTAGTTGTACTTCAATAGCAAAATTATGTGAAGCTTGCGTGGGCTCTTTTAATTTTATGGTCTGAGGTTAACAAATTTCTCTTCAGTTCTTGAAGTAGTGTACTTGCTTCCACTTTAACACAGAATCTCTAGAGTTTTTAGAAGATAAGTATTTGGTTGGCAGGAAATAGGCGAAATCCCTCCCCTTTTCCCAGGATTCTTCAGAACCCTTAAAAACCTCCAATTATATATATCAACAAATACCAAAACAAGGCTTGCCACTAAATCTTCCCTCTGCCACTGAATGGTGGGTGCAAAAGTGTCTCCTCCAATTTGAATGAACCCTTATGTGAAACAAGCCAGCACCAAAAGAGGTTAACAACTTGCAAGTGTTGCCTTTTGGTTGGTCCAAGTTCCAGCCCATTCTTTTTTCTAGCTAGTTAAACCTATGATTTTCATTAACTTACTGCATCATACTAAGATCTGTGGGGGAAAAAAGGAAAAGAAACACATTTAACATTTGTATTGAAAAGGGAAGGATACCCAAAAATGGCATGGAGAGATGGAATCTGGGGTTTCTTTGTCATTTACAGTTACATGTATTGATACTTTTTTGACAAGGAAACATAATTGTTCATTGAAAAGAAAAGTTTTATGGAAGTTTTTGAATGGAAGTCTTAAAAACTTCCAAAAATAGAATAAACGTAGCTCAACCAGCTACCTCAAACCAGAAAATACAAAATCCACTCAACGCCCAACCAAAATTAGGGAGATAACATATATCACTCCAGAAATCGACACTCGAAACCTTGAATAGCTACCTGACCTACTACACAACCAAAAAACCGTAGAATTTGATCCTTTTTGGGGTATATATCCCGCGAAATAACTCTAGCCAAAGATTTCTCTTAGAGAAAAGTTGAGCCCATATTAGATAATAAGGATTTTGTGGAGAAGAGCCCTCTAGGATGAGGAATCCATCTCCAAGAATTCTTGGTTTGTGAGAGAGTGACCAAGGCAAGGTCAAGGTTAAGATTCGCCCACTAAAGTGCCTCTCCATCTTTCAAATTTCGCCCAAGTTTAAGGTCACAAAGCTGTTGTTGGTGTTCCAAACCTCTCTAACCGTGGCCTCTTAACAATGAGAAAGCCTATATAAGAGGGTATAACACTAGGCTAATGGGGGAATACCCAAGGATCCTTCCAAAAGAGGTTGTGGCACCACCACCGAATTGGTGATAAAATCTTGCTTTTTATTAATATTTTTTTCGAGGGTCTTGGGGCTAAGGTAGCCCAATTTAGATAGATAGAATCACCATACTTTTCCTTGATAGATTACTTAGGGGAGTTGAGAGGGGCCTTTCTAAGGTGTAGTTCCTAGTGAGGTTGAATGTGTAATGGTTCAATTTAAAAAAAAATAATAATATTCAATTCCACCGGAAATCTCGCGATTTCTGGCAAGGCATTTATTTTCGCAATTGAAACCGTCCCATAACCCCTTAAAATACTCTACCCTCTCACGCCCTTCATCATCAACTCAAAAGTCCTCCCATTCTGCAGTCTACCCTCATAACTGATTTCTTTGAAAGGGAAAGTTGGTTGTGGAGATCTAAAAATTACAAGAAAGAGTTTTGGGGGTTTAAGCACAAAGAAGTACCGTGAAGTTGTTGTATAAATTTCTTAAGGTTGAACTGTAGCGGAAACGGCGTCGGAATCGTTGGAGTTCCATTGGAAAAAGAAAGGCAATAGGCGAGGGTTCCAAACTTTTTTTGGGCGAAAAAGACAGATCGTCGCCAACACTCTCGGATCTTGGCACAACCCACGAATAAACCCTTCAGCTCATTTACCCAATGTGGCCCAAACAATTAGTCTGCGTTCACTTGGCCTAGCTCAACTAACAGTGCACTGACCTGACAACGACCCGTATATCCGTGCCTTCTTCAGCCACACGTTTTCGCCACGTGACCATTCCAGCCACGGCTCGGCTTCGTCATGTGTGACGGCTCAATTGGCTTGGCTCACGACTCCGTTGGCTCAGTTTCGTGGCTTGGCTTCTCAGCTTAGGCTACTCGGTATACAAATAATATATTGCTTTCCTATAGGTTTTCGACCCTCTTGAAGCCATTTTTTACCTTATTTAAGGCATTTGAGGTTAGTATGACTCCTATTTACCCAAGTTTAGTTAGTTTTAGGACTTACGTTAGAAATTATCGCCATGTTTAGTTAAGCTAGAATATTAATGTCCCGTATATGTCATCTGAATTTATATAGGTGAGACCTAAGCGTTCGAAGCATAGTTTAAAAGCAACTACCGGGTAATTAGTAACTAAAGCCAAGGCCAACCATATAAATGACCGGAGTTAGCTAATTGGTTGATGTATGATGGTGCATGCCCTGTGGCTTGTACATCAGCATTACATGACAACCATCATACATCAATCAATTAGCTAACTCCAACATTAAGGTCACTTGTTGGCCTTGGTTGAAGTTACTAATTACTTGGTAGTTGCTTCTAAACGATGCTTCCAGCATTCAATTCTCACCTATAACATTTCACGACATTAATATTTTAGCTTAACTAAACTTGGCAATTATTTCCAACCTAAGTCCTAAAACTAACTAAATTTGGGTAAATAGGAGTCTTACTGACCTCAAGTGCCTTAAATAAGGTCGAAAATGGCTTCAGGAGGGTCGGAAACCTAGGAAACAATATATTATTTGTATACCAAGCCGAGTCGGAGTGAGCCACGAAACCGAGCCGACGGAGCTGTGATCGAGCCGTCACACACGCTGATGCCGAGCCGCAGCTGGAATGGTCACGTGGCGTAAACGTGTGCAGCCGAAGAAGGCACGGGTTGAAGTCGGGTCGGGCGCAGGTATACGGATTTGTGCACCGTTGGTTGAGCTAGGCCAAGTGGACGCAGATTGATTATTTAGGCTGAGACGTGACTGGGCTGGGCTGTACGTATTGTGCCGCACTGGGTAAATGAGCCAAAGGGTTTATTCGTGGGTTGTGCCCAGATCCGAGAGTGTTGGCAACGATCCATCTTCTTCGCCGAAAACACAGACTTTAACCCTCGCCTCTTCCCTTTCTTTTTCCGTTGTTTCCACTACGGTTCGACCTTCGGAAATTTATACAACTCCACGGTACTACTTTGTTCTTAAACCCAAAAACTCTTTCTTGTAATTTTCAGATCTCCACCACCAACTTTCCCCTCAAATCTTTCGATTTCTCTCTCTACTGCAGAATGGGAGGACTTTTGAGTTGAGGATGAAGGGCATGAGAGGGTAGAGTCTTTTAAGGGGTTATGGGACGGTTTCAATTGCGAAAATAAATGCCTAGCCGGAAATCTTACGATTTCCAGTGGAATTGAATATATATATATATATATATTTTAAATCAAACTGTTACAAGTTAACATCTTAGATAGGGTGGTGCCTTGGCATGGCGTTCTTTGCAGGAGAAAGGTTGGGGATCACGTTCCTGTTTTCTGGAGTTGGGATGTGGCTTCTATTGTTTGGAACTGGTTCTTTACAAACTTTGGTCTTGCTCTAACTAGGCCAAGGGATTGTAGGGAGATGATCGTGGAGTTCCTTCATTCTTCATGCTCCTTATCATAAGAAAGGAAAGTTTTGCTATCTTGTGGGGACTTTGAGGAGGCTTTGGAGATCTCTATATGACAATTAGTTCTATGCTATATTCTATATTTTTCTTTGGGCTTCTGTGTCGAAGCCATTTTGTAATTATCCCTCAGGACTTTTTCTTGATTGGAGGCCCTTGTAGTTGGCTTCCTTTTTTTTTTTTTACTCGATGAAAGTTCGGTTACTTATTGTAGAAAACATGGAAGGTGTCGATTTCTTAAGAAGTCGGTCTCCCTGTGGTCAATGATTTCCAAAAGCATAAACACAACCGAGAGACTGCAATGACATTTTCCTTTCTGGTTTCTGTCCCCTTCTCTCTGTTGCTTGTGTTCAAACGCTGATCTTTCATTTTGAAAGAATTTGGGCTTTCCATTTGTTGTTGGAAGCTTTGATGGGAACATAATGTCAATTAAGAATTTTTCCCTTGGAGGTGTGCAGGCTTTGTGTTATTGGTTGAATTCTTTTTAACTACCATCTTCTTTGTGTTATTGTCTGAACTTTTGCCTTTGGAGCATCTTTACCTGATTCTAATTTCATGTTATTAATTGTTGTAGGAGAATGTGATAAAGGAGCATTTCTCAGCCTTCGGTGACGTTCGTACCGTCGAACTTGTTTCGGAAAATAGCAGCAGCATTTCAAATGCATCCAGTATCTACTCGGCTAATGTCACCTTTTTAACCCGTCATTCAGCTGAAATGGCATTTGAAAATGGCAAATGTAGGCAAGGTCAAGACTTGAAATTTGTATGGCTATCTAGTGGCAAAGACCCTGATGACAAGTCTTCCGAGGCATCTCGAGATGTCAACATGGACCCTAAAAACGAATCAGAAATCATCCTCTTTATAGAAACCTCAAGAGACGGAGAATTCGAGAATTCAACACGAGACAGTTGTGTCGAGCCTTCGGAAACAGGTAAAGTTTCCCCAGTGATTGAAAGAGACATGAATTGAAGCATTTTTATGGTTTAGGAGGCGTTTTTTTTCTTTCTTTTCGAGCATTTTTCATACCGAGTTAAAATGTAAAATTAATGGAGTTTTTCTTCTCTTCTGTTCTTTTTTTATTTAGTTCAGGAAAACCTGTTTAGCAAATGTGAAAATTTGTTTTCCATTTTCAACCCCCTCTTACTACATTCATGTATAAAGAAAAGGAGTCTCTAATTCTCCAGACTAATTGATTGATACAGTTATTGAATCAAATATTATTTTTTAGGTTCGTTATTATCAGGATTCAAAAATAAATTTAATGTACTTTTGTAACTTCAAATCTAAGATCTTCCATCCAAAATTTGAGCTGTTCGGCAATATGTTCAACAAAATTTGGTGATCAAATTTCAAAATCAGCCTCTTTGCTGAGTGATGATATTCATGTTTGCAAGCCTAAGCTGCTCCTCCAATGGCAAGAAGTCCTTCAAAGAAACGCAGGTATTATGCATCACATGTAACAGAGAAATAGCTGTATCAGTTTCGCTTTCATCAATAGGTTGGGAGCTATGTATACTGTTCGCATTTAGAATCCGTTCGGTCGAGGCGAGGAGATGGGAAGCGATGGGCTCTGCAATGTAACCCCAGCCAGATGTGGATATAAGAGAATTGAGGGTCACAGGTAGATCCTTCAGCACGGCATGAGGCTCCAAAATCAGTAGAGGCATGTATTTGGAGAAGCTACCTGATAGTAAACCAAGAAAATGCAGTGCCTGCAGAAGAAAGCACCAAAACGTTTTACAAAGTGTTCTCTAATTTTGTGAGGCAGGTAGTTTGAACCCCGACCCCGACCTTTTGATAGAAGATATATACCTTAACTAGTTGCACTATTTTCAAGTGGACAGAATGTTCTAACATATGCATTATAAATTTGATTCTTTCCATTTTCAGCGTAGAATGACAACAGTGAATTCTAAAATTGATTCTAAACTACGATGTAAGAAAAAAATAGTTCATTTTGTCTATGAATCATGTAATATAATTTCGTGTCTAAATTTTAATGTGACTGTTCCATCAAACTACTGACTAATGCCTACCGTGGAAGGATGAACTGAGACGCAGCTAATTTCCACAGTATCAACCAGCCATTGTCTCTTGACATTTCCCTCTGCAAGTTGAAGAGCTGCTACAACCTCCACCAGTACATCCCACACATCTGCAAATTGAAGGTCTACGTAAGTCGATAGCAATACGAAATCTCGGTAACAAATGCCTTGAAACAAGTAAATGAACACGAGACTGGGAGGCTAAGATAACATATGAGCTTTCTATTTTGAGCATTCTGAAACTCCATTTGATGCTTTATACTAAGCATATAAACTACGTTCCAAAAATTTGAACAAAGAAGCAGAACCTTGCAATTTCAAGTTCAGCATCAGGATTTTCAGTTTCCCTAGCTCGCTCAGTGGGAGAGAGCCATTCCTGGTTAGTTTGGCTTTGGCTTTCATCTTCTTAATAACTTCAAAAAACTTCTCATCTTTTGATACAAGATCCTCTGATGAGACCTGCACATGGCACTTGAGAAGTCAGAAATGCGAGATTAAATGCACAAATGAAGATATACGGTTTCCAATAGATTAGGAAACCCATTTTATTTGATCTTAAAAAGACATTCTGCAAAGGTTTTTCAAGCATAGACAAGTGGTCGTCACATAAATTTGAATATAAGTCCCTACAACGAGAACAGTGAAGAAGACCTTGGAAATATGAAGAGATGGAGTCATGTACCTGAAGGAAGTTCAGCAGCCACGCCTGCCGTGCCTTGCCAAGGCATCTTATTGCCTCGGACCACTCTTTTGTGGAGTGTACCTCATCTACTTCTGCGTCGGTACCGGAGCGCGATGTAGGTAACATGATAAAAAGAACCTCAATGAATTTTTCAATATGAGATATGCACTCTAAAGAACTGAGAGAAGCCTCTTCAAGACATTGGTAGAGGCCCTTCCAGCACGAGATGCATAGTAAATGCTTCTCATAATTGTACTGGAGTTGGTTGGAGTAAGAAGAAAACAAGTAGTTTTTCATGTCGTTGAAAAGTTTTTCGACCCTCGAATTAGAGAACACGTTCATGAGACCTGCAAGATGAATAAGCAAACATGACTGCAGATTCAGCGCTAGTGTTCTGAACCTGGAGATGTCAGAGAGCTCATCAAGAAAAATAAGCAGTTGGTCGAATTGGTTTGCATGCGCTAATGAGAACTTCAAGCATTCCTCCCTTAGAATGCCCTTTCTAAGAGCAGAACTTTGTGGCAGCGACTCAGCAACTTGATCCTCATACCTCATGCAGCGCCTGATGATTACTCCCCAGTCCAAGGACGGCAATCTGGGAGCTTGAGAGAGGCACCGTAGTATGGTTACTAAAGTGTCAATATATGTAGCTGGACCTGTCTGAACTTTTGAAGTATTAGATTTTTCAGATTAAACTTAACAAAATAAATTGTGCATGTAGCCAACAAGCGATATCGCTTCAGTTCAACACAGTGCTAAGAAGAATCGTGTACGTTATCGAGTTTTCATAAAAACAGTGTAGACACTATTCTTGTTACTCAACTCAGCTATTTTCAAATGATAAGCAACTTTTATTTTTATCAAAAGACATTTACATTGGAATTAGGGGCTAACTTTCCGACCATACTCAAAAAAACGAAATTTGGAAAATATCAAGGGGGTGTCTGGGGCACGGTTTCAAGTTTGTGTGAGTTCGGGTTCGGGCGAAGGAGTTGCGTACCCCGGGTTTGGCCTCTCAAACCCATGGGGTACAACCTCCAAACCTGCCCCAAATCCATGATTTATCTTTCTTCCATAAAGTTGGTAGGAACCACTATTTCTCTCTCCATATTTATCATAATTTTTGTAGGTCCCAACACCACCTCCCTTTGAGTGTGTAATTAGAGATTTTTGTAATTATCCTTTGTTTCTTATTTTGAACGGTTGGAGCCCTTTTATCTTGGCACCCTTTAGCTTGGGATGGAGTATCTTTTAATTGCCCGCTTGTGTTTTCTTTCATATAAAGTATGAGTTTTCAAAATTAAAAGAAATGTGAGATGATACAGAATATGTACATGCATGTATATATATAATTTTTAGGCTCAAACCAAAGCTAAAAAGAAAACCGGAAGAAACATACCCCTGAAAGATTAAGCTGCTTTAGCCAATTGCATAGCCGCATTACTACACCATCCACTTGGAAATTTTGAGGTATAGATCTTGAACCAGATTCATCTGTCTCATTTAAGTTCTGAAGGTTTGGAGATTTTTTTGACCAAATATTATGTCTAAGGAATGAAACTGCCCATGCAGCATATTGCTGCAATTTCTTGTCATCAGAATTCTGTGCAACAAGATACATCTCTTGCATCACTGATGTCAACAGTGGCTCACAAACACGGCTTGAAAGTAGCGGACCCATAAGATGAGAAGATTCCTGTAAACGCATTTTTATAAGAAAACCAATTTAAAAGTGAACAAAAACATAACAGTAGGATATCTAACCTTTAGGTCATGTTCAATTTGAACTGATGATGTTGTAGGATGCACATTGAATAAACTTCCAACACCCACTCCCATGGCATTTACTACTCCAAGCATTCCCCCAAAATGAATCAAAGGACTGTACGGATTAGAATAGCATCTTCTAAATAACTCCAGCAAGTCTTGGACACATCCAACTTCAATAGAACAAACCCCCTCATTTAAAATGCCGGCAAGGAGGTTTCCTGCTCCTATGCATGATGCCATCAACAAATTCTGATGGGATGTAGTAGATTTTTTAACAGATAACAGTTCAGAAATAGTCTCCTTATAGACATTTATTAGATGGCCCAGTTCATCGCCATTCATCAACTCGAATCGATGACAAAAAGTCATGACGGCTGGTAGTGCAAGACAGGATCCAACAGAGAGAATTCTAACAGAATTGTCATCGAATGAATCAGAGTACTGAAGTACCGAATTTCCGTGAGGCATCCACGAGGAAATCAATCTTTTAGTCTCCAGGACAGCATTATATGTCCCAGCTTTGTACATTGCAACGATGGTGTTACCCAGACCTAGAATTAGTCCAGCAACACCCCAGACATCTTCTTCAAAATCACCATTCTCATGCAGCAGGTGGGCATCGACACTGATATCGAAAGAGTGCACTGGGAACAATGTAAAGAGATCTTCCAACATGTCTTTCGCATATCCAGTGAGCTGACATATCATCAAAGACAAAGCCCTAACTATTGTTCCTAGCAACTCTACATCCTCAATCCTGGTTGTCTGCTTGTCTTTAACCAAGCTAGATTTGTCAACAATTTCAACCCCGGAAAGAAGATTATGGCTAGAATAGCCTAATCCAACTCCACAAGCTCCTTTAACGAGGGTGCTTTTGCTAACGCTTAAAACCTGAAAGGGAGATTTCATGAAATTCAGAGGCAAAACAGATAGAAAAATTAACAGTAATCATAATGAAATATGAGCTTTGCAACTCCTTTATTTGCATAATGCCATTCATAAAAAGAATAGCCATTTACTTCGAACAAGAACTTTGTGATGGAACGAGGATCTGCATACCTCTAGAAGTCCAGAGATGTTCTGAAATTTCAATTTATGATCAGTGACATGTAGACATCTGGAGATTATTCCAAGGGATATTGCAGATGGCCATTGACGATGCTCATGCTCATGCTGGAACAACCAATTTAACAGAAACTTGGCAGCAGTTGACTTCACAGCATGGGCAGCCTGAGGCAAAACCTGATAACAAAAAGGAAAAAAGCCGCAATGATATTTGTAATGTCTCACGCTATCAAAAAGCCACAGTTTGTTTCTTATAATGCATACATGCGCACACATATATATGTAACATTTGTAATATCTCAATGACACTAATAAGGCTGCAGTGATAAGTTCACAATCTAGAAGTACACAGGCTTAACAAGAAAAGAATTTTACTCATGAAGGCCTCGGCATGGAGTAAACCTCTTGACCTTAACATCCCAGTGATAATAGCATATCCAAACGAATCTATTCTCCAAATTAACATTTATCATACTTTGTATTGCATACCAGAGACCGATAACATAAATATTCAAGGAACTTCAGAAAATAGACGCTGACATTTCAATAGTAAAATTCGAGAATCAAATTGGGAAAGAAAGGGGGGTTTTTAAAAATAAGAAACAAATAATTTATTGACAGAAAGAATAGCATACAAAAGGAGAGACGAGGAGATGAGATATCCCTAGAAGGCCAAAGTGGTGAAGAAAGAGGTGGCTGAAGCAAAAGATTACCATACAAAGTGCACCAATAGCTAGCGCCATATTTTCAGCAGATCTTGGCAAAGCTTCTTCAGCAGCATGTATTATACTCTGAAGGACAGGAATAACAACATTACTACCAAAATTTCAACATTTTCCAAACTATTATAATAAGTGACATGAAAGGAAATAGGAAGGCCAAGACAAAGACACGGGGACCTTCAAAATTGCATTAGCAGCTTTACATGTTCTCTCTGAGATAACTGCAGTATCTCTAACATCAAAGGAAAAAACTTCAGACTTTAACCAGCGTTCCATAAATGCTTTCCATGATTCCAGGGCTAAGAGAGCCATGACAATGTTTCTTGAAAGTTGAAGAGATTCAGCAATTTCACACATCGCATCCACATAACTGGCATGTTCATCTTTTGTTCTCTGAATAAAGAATTGGCTAGTTAGGGAAAGAAAGAACCTTTCAAAATGATGGTTACCAATTACAACATCCTTACTCTTTCAGGATCATTCCCTTTTCTAGAAGAAAAAGACAGACACAGAAGTGCAGCAGCAGGCAGTTCCCTAACAGTACTGTTCCCTGAGAACAAATTTAAGGAATTTAGCAATTCTACAAATAAGCACAGGAAGCAACAACTCACCATATGAAATGACTAAACTAAATGAACAAAGTTTCATATTCAATTGAATACAACCCCCACCATCCTGAGGAAAAATAGGAAAATCATAGGATGCAACCTTAATAATCGTATTTACTCCTGCTAATTTTCTAGTGCAATTGTTGTATTGCACGTCATATTTCCATTTCCTTTTATCAACTCTCTCGAATATGATTGAATAACTATTTCTTTACAAGCTTACGAACTTTTTAAAGATATAAATTTAACTAAGTTTCCATGAATTTGAGTGGTTGTTAGCAACAAAGTGGGTTTAAGATCTACCCAAGCAAAAGTTAGATTTGTCCTCTTCAACATTATCTTAACCTCCATATTTACTATTCCCTATTTCAATTATTGCCAATGTCTTCCTTTGAGGGCATTTATTAGATAAGTTCTCTTGTTGTCCACAACTAAAACATTCTCCCGATGTTGGTCTGCTATACACAGTATTCCTTCTTTGCTGTATTTCCATTACTTTCTTGGTGCCAACTTTATTGTTGAGATCTTCGTTCGTTTATTTGTAATGGATGAAGTACTTCCTCATTGGAGGTGTCTTTGTGAATCTACTATGTTCTTGTAAAACTATTCCTCCTAATACAGATATCTTTCTAATCGGGTCCTCCTGTTTTTCTTCACGTTGTTGTTCCACTCTATAGGATAAAGAAATACCACCAGGGAGATAATACACTGGTTGCAATCTTACATCGCCCCTCAATCCATCCACATATCTTGCTATTTGTTGGTTCTCAGATTTCACAAGATTATTTTGTGCACTTAGCCGGTCAAACTCCTTCGTATATTCAGCACAGATTGTCGGTTAAACTCCTGCATATTTGTCTTCATTTCTTCAATAGATCTTTCCACTGATAACATCTGGCGTGTCATGGTTTGAGGAGATAATGGGGTTTTGAGAAGTCGAAGCATCAAGACTAATTAGAACTGTGTCATTGCCAGTCGTTGGTGGGTTCTTTTTTCCAGCCAAGTCCCTACCACGAGGGTGCTCTAATACTTACACCAGTTTTTAAGAGTCAGTTCTTTTTATATTAAAGGCAGGAAATGCCTTAAATAGGCTAGTCAACTAACTATAACCGGTTACTACATAAAATATTCCAACCAATAAAATACACGGAAAACTAATAATGTTGACTAATTATTGCACATCCTATATAGTAAACTGGTAGTAAAATCGTAGAATAAATTTCAAAATTGGATAAATTCAAAATATGTAGCGAATGCCATAAGAACAATTTTATAGGAGGTTTAGTTATAAAGAACTAGAAGAGGCTTTTTGAGTGAGGAAAGAGTGGTGGAGGCCATTGTTCTTGTATATAACAGCTACACCACTAATAATATAATACCTGAAGAAAAAACAAGACGAGGATAGACGTCTAGTAGCTTCTCAATCTTACTTCCAGCAACTCTCTTCTCCTTTACAAGTCGTCTCCGGTTACTGCAACAAATTGGGAATGAATAATCAATTACATGAATGTTTTTCATGGCAGCAATTGAAGCGGGCGGTAGACTATAATACATACAAATTTTAACCTGTGCTCATGAGCTATAATCTTGACCAGAAGACCTTTTATCGCACCGAGGATGTTCACATCTGTCTCCGTAAAAAGGACTGACGTGCTCCTTTCTTTAAAATCTACAATACTTCTCTCAAGAAGGGATACCTGGCAAGCATAAATGACAATACCAAAGGAAAGGATATCAAAAAGGTGAATAAATAAATTGAATGAATTTATTGCTG
Source organism: Cucurbita pepo subsp. pepo (assembly GCF_002806865.2). Classification (NCBI taxonomy): domain Eukaryota; kingdom Viridiplantae; phylum Streptophyta; class Magnoliopsida; order Cucurbitales; family Cucurbitaceae; genus Cucurbita; species Cucurbita pepo. The sequence goes on along the minus strand of NC_036641.1, from coordinate 5,812,103 downwards.
CCACTATCAGAAAGGATGTGCCATTGTCGATGTCATGAATGGCTAACAATGTTCAAGACAAAGGGGGCTGAAAGGAGGCTAAACACTCGCAAGAGGAGTGAGCACGAGTGAGGCAAGCGACGCCAATGGAAGTGCTCCAAGTGAAAAGAGCATGAGAGAGACAAGTGACACCCATGGCAAGTCTCCCAGGAAAGTGAACATGAGAGAGGCAAGCAACACTAGTGGAAGTGCTCCAAGAGAAGTATGTATGAGTTATATGCTCTCACGGCCTCAACTGACAAAAGTGCTACTTTACAGCAAAAGCTTCAGCTGACTTTACAGCTTACTGCTTAGTGAGTTAATATCCAACCGATAATGAATGAGGAAGTGTTGAAGGATTAGCCTTAATCTAGGAGATATTTGTATAATTCCTTATCCTTTATTATTACTATTACCCAGGGATATCCCTTATTATTACCTAATTTCTAGGAAGATTTACTATTACTTAAAGATTTATTTAGATTTACAGTTATCTAGAGATTTAGGGATTTATTTAGAATTATTGTACCAAGTATTGATTTATTTAGATTTGATTAGATTTATTGTACCTAGTATCTAGGATTTATTCAGATTTACTAGATTTACCGTTATCTAGGGATTTATTTAGATTTATTATACCTAGTATCTAGATATTTAGTTATCTTTTTGTATTAAAAAACGGCATGCACCTCGCTGAAATTATAATGAAAAAAAATCTAATTTAGACTTGCAACAGGAAGTTACAGGAAGCTATTGTGGAGATTCGTGATAAATAGAGTGGGGTGGGAAAGGGAAAAGGTAGGTAACTGTTTAGTGGCTTAGAGCTTCAGTAGTATCTCAAGAGGGGAGGTTCCAAGTATCTCAAATTCTTTGGGGAATTATACAGTAGTTCCTTTTATCTTTTACGTTGCAATATAGTTGTGTTCTATCAAGTTGTTTCTTCTATAAAAGAAGAAAAAGGTCGCTAACGATTATAAAAATGGTTTCATCCTAAATTTTACCTCATATTGTGACAAGGCGTCAAAAGCAGAAGCCTTAGCCTTCGTCCACTGCAAATCATGACAAGGACAAGTTGATATCCCAACAGTGAAAAGAATTCCTATTATGTCTTTTGAAGCTTCTGGATAGACTTCAGCATCAATTGCACCCCATCTGAGAAGATTGCAGAGGCTGCCAAAAAGCCAGGTTGTCCTCTTAAATAGATCATACAAGTAGTTGAAAGTTAAATTTAACTATTTCTAATTTAAAATTTTCAGTGTGTCAACCAAATCGCAGAATTATATTTTCCCTAAAATTTGACAATCGTTTGTTAGATCAGTTAGATTTATAAATAAGACTTATTGTGAGATGCTGAAAAAGAAAAGACATTGACACTGTTACAGAACAGTTTGATTAAATAAAAGTGGTTGGAAGTCTCATGGCTCACCATTTCGTTGCAGTATACAAGCAGAAGGGTTCACAAGTCTAATTACTATTTCGGGACAGGCTCCTTCTAACTGTCAGAGAGGCAGTACACACATAAATCCACTTTTCTAACGCTCTACCCACTCCCACATACTAATTAAACTTGCAAGCCCTTCTTGAATTTGATGATCATAGGCTGTGGATGCCAGATTCGTCTATAGTGTTTTCATTTCAAACTCTATTCTAGTAGTTCCTATGATCATTTCATTCCTACCATCTTGTACAAGAGAATTTAGAAGGATCCCTGCCCCAAGAAGGTTCAGCAGGGGTCCTATCTCTTTGTGGTCTGTTCTTAAAATCCTTTTTTGATTGATATACATGTCTTCTATCATATAAAAGAAAAACTACACTAGACAGCAAAATAAATTGTCTTCTCCTCGGGTAGCGTGCTTTGCGACAAAAGACCTTGGCTAGGATGCTTCTCATATATACATAAAACACTTTCTTTTTGGAGGTTGTGATTCAGGATTTTGATGTCAAATTACCTTATTTTTGTGTCAGATTTACTGGGTGGTTTCTGCTAAACAGAAAGGGAATTATCTTGTGAGGAAGGGTTAGTAGGACTATTCTTGGGAGCTGCGATCGGAGAAAATTGTAAAACTTAAGTGATTGAGAAAGGATTGTTTTAGAAACATGGGATAGGATTATTTTTATATAAAGGCCTCAGAACTGTGGTATCTTTTTTAAAAAAAAATTATTCCCCTTATGTTGTCCTCAACTGGAGAGGCTTTTACCATTCCATTGGTCTGGCTCCGACCCTTAGATAAATTTCACAATAAAATCAATGTCATATAAAAATAGTAGAAATTTCACATTTGTAAAACTATTCTTTCTTCATTTGCTCCTTGTAAAATCCCTGGTAATTCGTTGGGAGAAGGGACTGACCTATTTGCAAGAACTGGATTTGCAGAATAGTCCAGCGGATACTCAGCAATGACATCCCATGCCGTGTAAAAATCTGGAAGGTTTATTGTGAACTCTTTCAGTCTAGACCGAAGTATGAATAATTTACATATTATAATTTATAGACAGTAAGTTTACCAATGACATCAGCTTCACATAGATGTGCAAGGCCTTGAAATCCAAGAGCTTGATTGATAGGATCAGGGCTTTCAATGCATGCCTGTTAATTGAGAGGATATATAAAATCCAACTGTAATAGATGTGAAACAAAAAACAAAGCAAAGAAAGGTTTCCAAGAAAGCCATACTGAAACAGACAAGATAAGGTCTACTCCTCTATCTGCATCTTTTCTGCAAACATCTCGAATTGAAGCAGCCAAACTGAGACAAATCTCTCTCTCATGAACAAAGTCAGAAAATCCATTGGGAAGTAAGACTCTCTACATGAAGGTGAAGAGGCAATGGAACTTTATTACACTGTTAAGTATCAGGTAAAAGAGAAAGCCCACCAACAACCCCACCTCCCACTGCCCCAAGCGTTCACACAAATATAAACACAACTTACTTGCAGACTCCCAAATACACGATCATTCTTTTCCCAGCTTTGACATAGCAATCGCGTTGCTGTAGCATATAAGACTCTGAAAATGAAATAAAAAAATCAGAGTTTAAAAGAAGGTATATTTGATAAATAGTATGCCACTGAGAATTCTAAGAATAGATAAGTTCTATATGTATTTTTCAAAAAAAAAAACGGAAAAGAAAAGAAAACTTTCCTGCAGAATGAAAAGTTTTGTGGGAGGGGGTTTCCTCTACCCCTGGCCCCTGGGCTGATTGATTATTAAAAAAATAATTCCCAAAGCAATTAAACATAATATTACCCGATAGAGATCCATGGTATAAAAGGCAAGTAAGACAATCCGAGACAATAATAAAGAGAAAAGTGGAGAGGGGGTCCCTTTGTCTAACACTGTGTGATGGAATAATCTTACTTCATGGTCTTCCATAAATAATACTGGAATAATTAGCACTAGAGATACGATCAAAATTCCATTTTCTCCAACGAAGACTAAACTCTTTGGCTTGAAGGATTGCAACAAAGAAGCCTTAACCTACTTTATCAAAAGCTTACTCCAAACCTAGTTTAAGAATCAATCTACTCTTTTCACGTGTTTACCAATCATCTAAGTAAGCATCTAAAATTTGTCTCCCCGTCACAAAATTCATTTGATTTTCAACAATAGTACAAGGAAGAACCTTCTTTAAATGATTCAATAAGACTCTAGCTATTGTTTTGTAAACACATAGGATGAGGTTAATGGTTCTATAATCATGAACCATTCATGAATCTATTTTCTTCGGAATAAGGAAAATATAGGTTTCATAAAGAGACATGTCGATGATACCATTAGTATCAAAATCTGAAACTTTTAGTTCGATAATATTCCAAAAAAAAAAATTAAAAACCAGTTTACTTTCGAAAAAAATTGCTATCAAAGTTAAAGGCAGATCTACTCTTTTTTGGTTGATTTCATAGGATGAAGGTGGTCCACTCAAGGAGCAATGTACAAGGTTCTTTTCAATTTAGCTGTGGATCGAGGTCCTGATTGAGGAAGCGTGGGGCGTTTATTTGGGTTCTTGAAGTGAAATTCCACTATCCCCCATCTTAGCATCATATCCTTCTCCATCTGTTGCAATATGAGGATTTGGTCTCTTAAAAAGCACAAGTTCTTTTTACGTCAAATCTTTATAATACTCTCTTTCCCAAGGCTTCGTATTACCCAAGCCAATTTTTGCAAAGATAGTACGGAAGGCATTCATCAAAAAGAAATGAGAAGTGTTATTGCACTCTCTATTTAGGTGGCATTAGTACTAATGTTAAGCTGCAGCAAAAGAACCTGGTCATCTCCCTTGGTCCTCATTTGTGTTGCTTATGTCATTTTTGGAGGAGGATCAAGATCATTTGCTCCTCCCCAGTCTTACTGCTTTCGACAGTTGGATCAAATTTGTCAGCATTTTCAATATCTATCTCCTGATTGACTTCTAAAAGATTGGCTTCTTCTGCCTATGTGGTGAATTTTGAGGAACCAAGACAAATTTTGTTGAGTGATTTCCATGCCATGCATTGGGAGATTGGAGAAAACAGAAGAATATCTAATGCACCACAAGAATATCAAAATTTGGAAATTTTGATCCACGTTTCTTTTGTCTCGTAATTATTTCCCTAGTTCTACATATCAAGTCTTTTTCCGTAAGACCTTCGTATACTTCATATATCAACAATCACTATATCTTATAAAAGGCTATATATGAGGTAAAATGGCAACTGGCCACAAAAACGAACAAATAAATGTAAGTTAATGAAACAATAAATATTTTCTTTTAATGCACTTACGGACTTGAATCCTTGCGAAGCATTGGTGAAATAGCTTCAACTATGAAAGGAACCATTGCACTATGAGAAGCAAGGCATGGAAGCAATGCCAAAAGTTTAAGCTGCAATAACATAAAAGAAGTATACTTAAATATCTGGATAATGAAGACAAATGATGTGCCTGAAACAAAAGGCAAATATTCAAAGCATTAGTTGTCCATGCCAAATACAAAGGTGCGGATAGTATACTGAAGGAACTTGCTTTTTCTTTTGTTGGAGAATAATGTACACAGACTTCTATCGTATTTCTAAACAAACCTGTTTCAAAAGCGAACAATTGAAGTTCGTTTAATTGGTGGTTACAATAAATTTATATTAAATCCTATATTTTCTCACTGTATAAGACAAAGATCTAGAAAGCTAGGATTATTAGGTTCTGTCTGAAAGGTTACCCAAGCATGAAGAGGGGCAGCTCGATACCTTACCTACTGCTAGATCTACCCACATAATGAGTTTTGAATTAACTCCATTAACCAAGCTTTATCCCTATTGATTTCAAGTCCTAATATGATCAAAAATTTGAGAGAATGTTCAGTGAATCTTGTCCCTACCCACCTTGAAACCTTTCACTGAACTTTTTCATGTCCTTGGAAACAAGTATACTCAAAACATCGACCACGACAACAAAAAAAACGGGGAAGAGACACTATTGTCTTAGTCCCATTAGTAGCATTGATCTTTCTCCCTGATTTACCGTTAACTAATATGAAAAAAAAATTACAATATCTCACCCATGGTCTCCACTTCTACCCAAAACCTTTCCTCCAAAAGACCTTGTCCAAGAAACCGCTATCAAAATTATTCTTGACCAATTTTCATTAAGCTTCATGATCTTACTTGAACGGGACCTGTCCTTGAATTATAAGGAGACAATTTGCATGAAAATTCTCCCAAATGACCTCTTCCAGATCATATAATTGATCTTTTTAATTTCTTTTTCTTATATTCATCTAATTATATGATGGAAGGGTCACATATAACAGAAAATTCACAATCTTACATAATAATTAATAACCTTCAAAAATAAATGAATATTATACAGTCACAAGTTTATGCTCCCAAGGTAACTATAACAGCAAATAGTAACTAGCACCATCTCAAATGAATATTACCACATTCTTGAATGGAAAACAAATTCATTCTGAGGTGAGATAAGAAGAAGAAAAAATATCACATGCTGAAAAACTAGTCATACCCAAGTGCAAAAAAGAAAACTCACCACCATATCCTGGCGATCGACTTCTTTTCTTGAAAATATATTGCAGTAGAAAAGGAATAAAAGAAACAACTGAAATCCAATTTTTGGATCCAAGGTTCCAAGAGCAGCTAGCAACTCTACAGCGTCACTCGCCAATGAATGATGCACCACCATAATGGAAGTGATTGCACTTACTAGGAAGGGCATTTCTGCACGAGTGAACGATAAAAGAATATCAATCACTTACCCCATAAATCAAGGGATGCCGAAATATAAAAACTAGTAATTAAGTCATGGTAAGTAACTCATCAAAAATGAGTGTTTCTCTTTTACCTCTAACAAATAATTCCTCAAATTGAGTGAGGGGCAGGAGGGATTTCCGTCTATCAACAATCCATAATGAGTACTCTCTTAATTTAGATGTCCAACAAATTTTGGGCAAATCATTATCATCTTTGCTATTACTCTGGCCATAAAGAGCAAAATCCAAAAAGAACCCACTGGATTGTGAAGAAAGGCCCTGAGATAAAATGGTTTGAATCTTATCAAATTTCAATCACCATTCAAAGTAAGAATTCCATCTCTGCAGTTTTAGGCTACCATTTCAGGCTAGACAAAGAAAAATACTCAAGATGTCAGGTTACAAAATTGACCTGGAACCATAGCTTTTCTAAAAGCTTAACAATAATAGACCCGGGTGGGCTAATCAACGAAAAGTGAAACGCCCTCTCCTTCTCAACTTCATCCTTTGTTGTCACCAATAGCGTCACCAACAGCTTTTCTAATATGGAAAGCAATTCAGTTGCTGCTCCTTTAATACATTTTGAAGGAGATGACATGAGACTGATGGCAGGAAAGACGAATAAAAGTTCTTCACTTGGTAAAAGTGTTGTTACCCTGTTAGCATATTCTGAAAAGCCATAAGCATCATTATATATTCAATAACGAGTAAAATGGATAATGTTGAAAGAAATTTTCTTATTGCCGGCTGCCAAAATAAGAACGTGGAAAGCATAAATAATAGGTATGACTAGAACGCATTCAACTAAACAGAAAACATACCATGTTCAGCTTTCCACTGCAGGAGGGGGAGAAGAAGTTTCAATATTAACAATTGCTCGTGTTCTAGCTCTGATTTTATGAGAATCGTAAATAATGATGGGAAGGCTGAAGATAGCTTGGAAACATATTGCATCTTGAGGTCCTTTTGTACGGACAACAAGTATGTTGATAGTTCAATAATGCGCTCAAAGCCACAAACATGTCTGTCCAGACATGCATACAAGGAGAGAATTGTATCCAACAGTTCTAGGCTGCGTTGTTGAGCTTCCATTATGAGATGCTAAGTGGGGAGAAAAGGATAAAGTCAAGACAGAGATTAAATTTTAAATATTGCTGAACTTAAGGCATGGTCAAAGCTATCAACTAGTTTAACTAAACTTCTAAACTTCTGTGCAAGCAAAAGGATGCACAAAAAAAAAGACAGACAAAATTATATATTATCTCATTGTGATGAAGAATGAAGTGGCTGCATACCGATCCACTGGTGACCAACAGTCTTAAGACCACAGTACAAGCATCCACCAAAGATTCCACCAGATGTATGAAATTCCAGAAATCCTGCAAAATTATGAAGAAATCTGAACTTCATTGGTACAAATCGAGTGTAATTATTTGTGCATTATGCTCAATGTGGGAAAAACTTGAAATGATAAATATCAAGTTTAGTTATATAATAATCCAAACATCCTCGAGACGGTATTGGAAATTATCTGCCTCAATGCCAACTTACTTCTAGAGTCTTGCGTGGGACATATTTGAGGCTTTGAATCAACAAATCAAATATAGGCAATGCCTCCTGTGGCAATGAGCAGCAAACCGACATAATCGATGACATCAAATTTCGGACAAATAACGAAGACGATGAGTCTGAAAGCTGTGTTCTTAGTATTGAATGTTTCACAAATGGGCTTAAGAATTCGCAAACGGCTTCCATTCCCAATGACTTGTTCTGTACCATAAACAGTGGAATTTGGTGCAAGAGCTGGGCTTGAACATCAACTCGACAAGACAACACCTGCCACACACCCCACAGTGTCACTGCTTAAAATTTTATACTAGCCAACTGCCCGTTACTCAATTTTAATAGAATAAAGAACCAGAGAATCGGCCTTCAAATATAATATACTGTATCTTATAGACCAAAAAAATAAGCATTGCTTTCATCTAACCCAAAGTACCCTGATGCAACTAAGCATCAAAGGAGTCTAAATTCCAAGACTTCATAGGGGAGCGTTTTATTATGATTCAAAAATAGCAATATAAGACAGCAAACAAATAAAAGTAGCCCTATGTTTGGATCCGACAACGTCAAACCATAATCAAAAGGTACAATGGCCCGAGCAACCAGACTTAACATAAGTGTTGTCACATGAGCCATTCTAAGAAAAATAAAAAAGAAACTTGCACTACTTGGTGAAGTAGGTTTTTTTAGTGTCAATTCAAATCGTTCAAACGATCCTACTGCATCAAGACTCTTTCGACATTACACAAAAGTCAGTACTTTACGTTCAACAAACACTTAAAAGGCTACTACTAGTATAAGTATAAGTAGTAGAATGATTCCAAGTGTTTCAATTAGAACTGCTATTGATGTTTTCGATTTTCTATTCACTTGTGATGTCGCCTAGTTGACCAAATCAATGATATTTCACTCATGATCGGGCTTGATCGACCCTATCATCCCTATCATGATATTAATGGATCGGACATTTTCTCGAAAAACAAACTAGTTCTTTTTGTAATCAACTCTATACCTTCTTCAATGACATACACTCCAAAGGCTTTCTACGCCCCTCGCCAAGTGATTGAAACTCTTTATTTATAAAAATGATTTAAGACTACTAATCAAACTAAACCGGCCAACCATAACAATTTCATTACAAAACATCGTTAGAACATAACGCGATTAAAATCGATTCTAAACAAGTAACTTCAGCCAATCTCTTTAGAGAACAACCCCTTACCTTAACAAAAGGATGAGTTTCCGCCGAGCCAAACTGCCACGACCCATTGTGCTTCTGGAATCCAAATTGGACGAGAAAGCCCAGTCCCTTGACGAAAACGTCAACGAACCGCGATTCTGATCCCTCGAGAGCAGCTTGAAGCTCCATCAGAGCGCGAGAGACGTCGATGTAAGATTCCTTGACCAAGCGGCAGAGCTCTCGAACAGATTGGTCGACGACGGCGGGAGATGAGTGAAGTAGGCATTGAGAAATGGCTTCCCTGCCTGGACCGGAATCGGAGTTGAGATGCTGCGGAGCAGCTCGCAGCTTGGAGAATATTGAAGTGACGGCGAATCGTTGAAGCGACGGCTGCGGCAGCCGGAGTTTCTCCAGTAATGGAGCGTACGAGTCCATAATTCAGTTAACAGAGATCGAACTCAGCATCGTGGGATTTTGTTGAGCTGCGATCCTCAACTTCGAAGGAGTTTAAAAAATAAAATAAAAATTATAATATATATATATATATATATATATATATACTTTTGATGTCATCGATTGCGATTGAATAAAATAAAAATTATAATATATATATATATATATATATATATACTTTTGATGTCATCTTACTTGCGATTGGGATTGTGCCGTACTCACTCCAGTTTTTGTGTGGCTGTAGACTTGCAATTGTGTCGTACCCAATTCTCGGTAACAGTTGAGTTAAGCCAATTCGTGTTTGCGTCGCCTGGCGGATTTTTGTGTGGGCGTAGACTTCGTGCTTGCGTCGCCTGACGGATTTTTGTGTGGGCGTAGACTTGCAATTGTGCGTTCTTGCGTCGCCTGGCGGGTTTTTGTGTGGGTGTAGACTTGCAATTGTGTCGTACCCATTTTCCAGTAACAAGTGAGTTAAGTCAATTCGTTTTTGCGTCGTCTGACGGATTTTTGTGTGGGCGTAGACTTAATTGTGTCGTACCGACTTTCAAGTAACAAGTGAGTTAAGTTAATTCGTTCTTGCGTCTCTGGCCAGGTCTGGCCGTAGACTCAATTGTGTCATACCCACTTAGCAGTAAGAAGTGAGTTGGGTTTTTGTGTGCGCGTAGACTTGTGTCGTACCGATTCCAGTAACAAGCTAGTTAAGTCAATTCGTTCTTGCATCCCTGGCCGATTTTTGTCTGGCCGTATACTTGCAATTGTGTCATACCCACCTACCATCCGTATACTTGCAATTGTGTCATACCCATTTCCCAGTAACAAGTGAGTTAAGCTAATTCGTTATTTCGTCGCCTACGGCCAAGCGACGTATGCTCGAGCCTCTGGCCCTAATTCAAAAAGAAAGTTTTAGAAAACGGAGCAGAGAGATTTTGAAAGAGAATTTTGAAAGAAAGATTTTGAGAGATTGAAATTGGTGTTGTAATAGAAGCAAAATGGCAACAATAACTGCTTACGGCATATAACTATCGGGTAGAGAGTATATATATATATATATATATATATATATATATATATATATATATATATATATATATATATCTCGAAACTTATAAGTTAGATTAAATTAATTTTAATTTGACATTTTTGCTTATTATAATATTATACCCTCAAAGTATACATTTTTATTTTTATATTCTATTATAGTTAAATATTTAATCTCTATAAATAAAATAAATTATTAATAATTGCAAATTTTATATTATTAAAGAAATCACGTGTGATGCACGTGTACATAGCTAGACGGAAAATGACATTAATATATATATATATATGCAGACACGTGGATAGTGAATANTTTTTTTTTTTTTTTTTTTTTTTTTTTTTTTTTTAATATAGTTTAAACAAATTTGGAGTATTATTATTATTATATTTTGGTTGAAGATAAATGTTAAAATATTATGTAATTAATATTTAAATGTAATTTCCTAAATTCTAGGTTTTAAAATTTTCTAGGTTTCAGTTTTAATAGGATTGGATGTGTTAATTGGAGAGGCAATCATTAGTCATCCTATTTGATATGAACCCTTGAACCACATTGGATCTTAATAGTTTATTTCATGAGCCCTCCACCATTAATTAATAATATATATTCCTTCCCATTATATGATTAATGGGACATTTCATGATTATTCGAGTTCGTGACTTTATTTTTTATCTTCTTGATTCTATTTAAAAAAATTATGAACGGCTCTGTGTAACTTTATTTTTTATCTCTTTAATTCGGTTAGAAATCACGAATATGTGATGTCCACTATAGACTCTTGTAATGGAAAGAAATTACGAACATCCACAATAAATATAATGTTGTTTGTTATTGATATTTGTCCATTAGAAATTACGAACATTCAAGTGAAATTACAAACATTCAAGTGTGACTTGAGATTATTAGAAATCACGAACTAACGAACATTTAAGGTGTGATTTGAGATTATCAGAAATCACGAATATTTTTAAGGCACAATGATGTGATGATGTGATTAAAAATTACGAACATCTTCATGAGCTTATCAAAAATCACGAACATTTACAATTATGTGATAGTGTCCACATTGAGTACAAACTCTCGTAACTCATTCGCAATGATGTGATATTATCCACATTGAATACAAACTCTCGTAACTTTGTGTTAGGATGGTACGATATTGGACTTTGAATTTTGTGTTCTTATTTTCCCGGGTCGTTAAAAACCATAAACTACTACAATGGTACGATGTTGGACTTTGTGTTTTTATTTTCCCGTTAAAAACCATAAACTACTACAATGATACGATATTGTCCAACTTTCGAAATTTGTAGCTGAATCGAGATGTGGGTGTGATGTTGTCCAGTTTTAAGTATTAAGCTCGTCAATAAACCCATAATTAAGTGGGATTTGTAGCTAGGTCGAGACGTGAGTACGATATTGTCCACTTTAAATATTAAACTCGTCGATAAACCCATAATCAACCACTTAATTATGGACTCGGATTAAACCCATAATCAACCAATTAATTAGTGGACTCGGATTTGTACCTGGGCCGAGATCTAGTTGTGATATTGTCCAATTCAAGTACTAATATCTTCGATAAACCCATAATCGGATTAAACTCATAATCAACCACTTAATTAGTGGACTCGGATTTGTACCTGGGTCGAGATCTAGTTGTGATATTGTCCAATTCAAGTACTAATATCTTCGATAAACCCATAATCGGATTAAACCCATAATCAACCACTTAATTAGTGGACTCGGATTTGTACCTGGGTCGAGATCTAGTTGTGATATTGTCCAATTCAAGTACTAATATCTTCAATAAACCCATAATCAACCACTTAATTAGTGCACTCGGACTCGGACTCCCGAGATTTGTAGCGGGGTCGAGATGTGGTTCTTCAATTGCAATTTCGTTATTTTTTAGCTTTTCCTACACAGATTTTGGTCCTTTATTTCAGAGTTAGGGTTGTCCTACAAATTGATGTCATAGGACAACCTCACGGATGGCGATCAAGCCTCGTTCTCGAGCCGGGTCAGCTCGAGTTCAAGTACACGAACAAATTTAGACATAATTTTTCTCTCTAGAATTGATTTGGGCTAAGAAAGTGGACAAAGAAGCAAACATTACAATGAAGAAACAAAGCCAGCATTCATCTAGAAGTAGCTCAAGCCTGAACTAAATCCTAGGAATACTCGAAAACCAAACAAACACTCAAAACACATACAATTCCCATAACATAACTCGGCCCATTCGGTTCATTCATGTCCTCCTCCCTTGTTCCTGAGGGGCCGTTGTCGTCGTGGTCGTCGTCCTGCTTTGAATCTCCTGCCCCAGATCCTTGGTCTTCTGCCCCACATACCCAGCCATATCCTGCATGCGCCGCTTCGCTTGGTCAATCTGGTCCGGCATGAACCCCATCGCCCGCCGAACGTAATTGAAAGCCCACGTAAGCGAAGACAGCGCGGTGAGCCCAAACGCCCCGGAGGTCAAGAACGCCAGGACGGCTAGCCCTATGGTTAAGATGGCTGGGACCAGAACCGGGCTGAAGATCACGAACACTGGAGTGGCTACTGCCAGCCCGACCAGCGTCACCGCTAGCGTCAGCCCGGCGAGCCCGAGCAGCGAGCCGCCGAGCGGGACGAGGGTTATGATGGCGAGGATTGTGGAGGTGGATGGGCCTGTGCGGCCCTTGGCGCCGACGTCGTCGTAGCGGCGCTGGGGATGGACTTGGATTTGGTGCGGCTGTGGGCGGTCGGCCATTGCTTGGTTTGGAAGAGGGAGGGGTTGGAGGGTGGTTATAAAGGGTGGCGGGATTGGGCAAATGGCGACACGTGTGTGTGAGATGGTGAGTAGGTGCTTTGCATGGGGAACAAGTTTCATTTTAATTTCGACCCAATAAATCATTTTTTATTATTTTTATTATTTTGTAAATATATCAAAATAAAATAAGATTTAGAAAATTTGAATATTGTGGACTATAGGATAAAAGTGAATTTTAATTTCAAAAAAACTTAACGACGTCGAGCTGCCAAACCTTCTCGTTTGTAACGACCCAAATCCACCGCTAGCAGATATTGTCCTCCTTCCCGTTTGTAACGATCCAGATCCAGATATTGTCCTCCTTCCCGTTTGTAAATATTGTCCTCCTTCCCGTTTTGTAAATATTGTCCTCCTTCCCGTTTTGTAACGACCCAGATCCACCGCTAACAGATATTGTCCTCCTTCCCGTTTGTAACGACCCGCATTGTCCTCCTTCCCGTTTTGTAACGACCCAGATCCAGATATTGTCCTCCTTCTCGTTTGTAACAACCCAGATCCAGATATTGTCCTCCTTCCCGCTTGTAACAACCCAGATCCAGATATTGTCCTCCTTCCCGCTTGTAACAACCCAGATCCAGATATTGTCCTCCTTCCCGTTTGTAACAACGCAGATCCACCGCTAGCAGATATTGTCCTCTTTGGGCTCTCTTTCGGGCTTCCCCTCAACGCTTTAAAACGCGTCTGTTAGGGGAAGGTTTTCACACCCTTATAAATGGTGGTTTGTTCTCCTCCCCAACCAATGTGGGACATCACAATCCCTAGCAGACTCATTTTACAGCCTTGAAGAGAAGCCCAAAAGGGAAAGCCCAAAGAGGACAATATCTGCTAGCGGTGGGCCTGGGTCGTTACACCGTCATTCCTAATTCATAGATAAAATAGGTTTCATAACGCTCTCTCGTGCTTTACCACTCTTATTCCTGCAATTAAAGAGATTTCGTTCAGGATATTAAGCACCCAAATGAACCTTGTGATAATATTTTAGTAGCTTGTATCTTATATAAACCTTGTGAATATCACTAAAGATTGAAGATTAAATCTCAATTCTATTTTCTCATTCTTAACTCTGTATTGTTTCCTTAAGTAATAATATTTTCAGATCTATTCACACTTTTGAGTGGTAGATATTGTGTCATCGAAGATCTTCGTAAACACATTAACGAGTTTCTGACTTTAGGAGGTCGCCATTTCAAGACTGTCTGAATAAGAGAAAAACAGAGTACGTTAGGTGTATTTCTTAGTATACCAATTAGAATGGAGGGCACTCTACGTACATATTGAGGTCGGGTGGGGTCAACGTGGTTCGTGAAATTTAGGTCACAATACGTAACTATTAATGTGGATGCCAATATATGTGAGTCGGTATACATATATATATTTTAGAAAAACCTTATTAATATATATTTTTTTAATTTTAAATTTTAAATCAGTTCATATATGTCGACTAAGAAAAACCTTAATTTTCTCGATAATTTCAGAATAATTGATTAAAAATTTTAATTCACAAATTTATTTTTAAAAAATAATTAAATAAATAAAACCTTATTTGGGCCGTTATAATGGACCAGAAGCTGGCCCAAGATCTAGACCTCGGCCCACCTACGGCAACGCCACCAACTTCATGCTTAAAACACACCGTTTTAAGATTATATATATATATATATATATAGAATTTTTAAAAAATAATTAAAATTTTAACATAATTTTTTAAAAAATTATTAGATATTTAGAAATAATTATATGCTTATATTTAATTTTTAAAAATATATATAATAATCTTTCTCGGGCATATGAAAAAAAGGGTTAAATTATATTAAAAAAATAAATAAATAATATTAAAGTATCTGAATATTAAGGAGTAAATAATGTAATTAGAGAAAATTAATTGAATTTTCTTTTTCTTTTTTTTTTCGTTATAATTTAGGATATTTCTTTTTGGCGCGTGGGGGTTGGGAAAGGGCACCAATCTTATTGGCGCGTGGGGGTTGGGAAAGGGCACGTCTTGGTGTCGCAGACGTAAGACATTAGGTACAGTAGGGATAGTTATAGGGTCGGTGGTCCTTTTCTAGGACGGTTTGGCGNTTTTTTTTTTTTTTTTTTTTTTTTTTTTTTTTTTTTTTTTTAATTTTAAATTTTAATTAAGAGTTTAGGGTTTTTGGTGTTAAATCTCGTGTTTCTTACACGGTGTGGACTTTCACGTTATAACGAACTTCTTGAAATAAGTTCCGCTGGTATTATAAATAGCACGAGTTGTAAACTAGCTAGGAGGAAAGCAGAGATATCAAGGTTTGTAAGTCCCGTCAGAATTGACGTGGAGAATTTTGATGTCGGGTTCGGGTTGTGGTAAAGGCAAGTCAAAGATGTACCGAAACAGTTGGTCTTTCATGGGTCTTTGAAGGGAAAATTGAGTGATGGGGCAGTTAAGCGGTGACGGTAATCCAGTTGACGTTCTAAAAAGTTGGACATGAGTGATGAAGAACGAGTCGAATTGGATTTGAAAGCTATAAGTGCAATCATACTAAATTGAGTTGTCTCTCAACGTACCACTACCCTGTGCACCTCTTTTTACGAGAGTTCAAAATCCCGAGCTTTTTGTCGTGTAACACTTTTTTTAGACGAATTTCAAACGTTACATACATTACATCCACATATAGTTAAGAAACTCGTAATTAGGCTTATATGAGATCAAAATACTTTTTGCTCGGGACAACTAGAACAAATCATAATTTTACAGTTTCTAAAAAATATATATATATATATAGCAAGTTGGTAATATAAAATATTTAAAATTTGATTCCCCAAAAGGGAAAAAGGTAATCAAATTAATAATAATATAATATAAATAAATAAATAAATAAATAAATATATATATATATATATATATATATATATATATATATATATATATATATATATATATATATATA
>NC_036641.1:5792778-5795694 GCF_002806865.2 Cucurbita pepo subsp. pepo | reverse complement strand
ATATATATATATATATATATATATATATATATATATATATATATATATATATATATATATATATATATATATATATATATATATGTTGTCCACGTAATAGGACAAAAAACCAAAGTTTTATAGATCAATGATTTAATTTATATTTTATTCCATTTTAAAACTTTATTTAATGAATTTTAAAAGTATAATTCATAATTTCGTGTCCGAGTTAAAATAATTGGAATTTTTAGCTTCTTCCGTCCAAAATATACATTTCACCCACTTCTAAGTATAGTTTAATTAGTTAAGACATATATTATCAACCAAAAGGTCAAAGTGTAAATCTCGACACCACACCTACCTCTAAGCATAGTTCAATGAGTTAAAATAGATATTCTCGACCAAAAGGTTAGAAGCTCAAATCCCGACAACACACCCACCTCTAAGGATAGTTCAATTAGTCAAGACAAATTTCTTGACCAAAATGTTAGAAGCTCAAATCTCGACGCTGCACCTACTTTTGAGCATAGTTCAATTAGTTAAGGCATATATTCTCGACCAAAAGATCAGAAGTTCAAATCTCGACACTACACCCACCTCTAAGCATAACTCAATTAGTAAGACATTTTTTTCGACCAATATGTCACAAATTCAAATCTCGACACCAAACCNAAAAAAAAAAAAAAAAAAAAAAAAAAAAAAACGAGCAAATTCCACCTCACCCGAGTATAACTCGGCGGTAATATATACTAAAAATTAAAAAGAATTATAAATATTATACACAAAAGATGACAAGATAAACCACTAATAATAGAAATACGTTACATTAAACCCTACAAGGACATGGGCAAACCTTAAAATATACAACACATATTTATATATATATCAAGATAATTGCAAATTACACCTTCCACTTTTGTATATTTTCAAAATCATCCCTAAATTTTTAAAATTATTTGCAAATTATGAATGTTTGAGACCATTTTTGCAAATTACACGAAGTGAAAGGGTGTGATTTGCAATTATCTTTTATATTTATTAAGCAAAATGCATAAAATTTCATACTCATATCAACATAAATGGAAACTTTACTTGTGTTCTTCTCCTTTGTCATGGTCATCTCCACAAGGGCCACAAAAGTAGAGGCCAGAATAGTAATGGCCATAGCTAGAGGTCGACGAGCTTCCGACGTGACTTGTCGATGACGATCTCCGAGCATACTGCGACGACGATGACGGGGCGGGGAGTTCACTGCAGGCGTAGCGAATGAGGTTAGCGTTGGTAGCGTCGAGTTCTCTTTGAAGCTTGATGACTTGTCTTTGGAGGATCGAGATGGCGCCGACGCAGCCGTAGACGGGGTCTTTCATCCTCGCCTCGGCCTCGTAAGCGAGCGAGTTCACGGCGTCCTCCCGTTGGTGTGGCTGGACTTCGTTTAGTAATTTGCTGACATTGCTAGCTCCGAAGATCTTGTGGACGTTGGCGAACTTTTGTGGCTCCTCCGACGGGAAATAGGGCGCGAAAACGCAGCCCGGAAGACATTTTCGACGTAGGAACTTGCAGGCTGCACAAGGAGAATTGGAGTAGGTGGAAGAAGACATCTTCCTACAAAGAAAAGAAATTATATATCAAATTAGGTTATGAAAGGAGAAAAAATTGAAGCTTTATGGCCTCTACATATATACCCTTTTACGTGGGTGTATATATAGGTTATTCGGCTCGAGATTTTATCTGGGTTTATTTAAAATAAGGTTCGGAATGCTAAATACATAACAAAATGCAAACTTTATGTCTCTCGATATATCAGCTCGAGAAGATCATAAGCATATAAGCGAAAGATAACATATCTTTACTAGTGCGAGGTTTTTTGAGAGAAACTAAAAGCAAAGATCGTAAGGAGTGTTTATGCTCAAAACAGATAATATCCTACACAGAGAGTGTAGAGACCACTGTTCCTTACCATTAATTTGCATTAACGTGGGATTAACACAAACTCGAAACCAAGAATCAACGAACTCTTGTATCGAATATAAGCTCGGTTTCTCGAGCTACCGAACATATCTATCTACCTCTCGATTAGAATGTTTTATTGATGGTATATGATGAAACAAATTAGGGATAGGGTTTTCTATGAAATTTGGTAGAAGGTCACTTGCCCTTCCTAATGGCATCAAAGCAAAGGCATAGATAGCCCTCAATGCATGTTTCTTGTCCCTTAGGTGAATCAAAATGGCCCTAGTTTCTCTCTCCTCACCTTACCTCTTTGTCTCTCTCTCTCTATTTTATCTCTCTTGATTTTCTCTCTCCTACACCACCTTCATAACCCTTCTCTCTCTACAATATTGAGATCAAATCAAGGGCTAATCAAAACTATTTCAATTCTCTTAATCAAATCAACAAAGAAATTCCAAAAAAATAAGAACACCCATTGAGTAAATTGATGAGATCTAGAGAGAGAAAGAGATTATGATGAGAAAAAACTTGAATTTCTAGAGAGAGAAAGAGATTATTATGAGAAAAACTTGAATTTCTAGAGAGAGAAATAGATTATTATGAGAAAAAACTTGAATTTCTAGAGAGAGAAAGAGATTATGATGAGAAAAAACATGCATTTCTAGAGAGAGAAATATAACAAAACTTAAAAAAGGGTTATTTACCCATAATTATTTTCCATTTCCTTCCTTTGTTTCAGCTGTTGTTTCAACATATCTTGTATGAAAACCTTAAGCAAAATGAAGTTGCTTCCATGGAGAGAGAGAGAGAGAGAGAGATCGAGAGAGAGAGAGAGAGACAGAGAGAGAGAGAGACAGAGAGAGAGAGAGAGAGAGGGAGGGGGAGAGAGAGAGAGTGAGAGAGAGAGACAGAGAGAGAGTGAGAGAGAGACAGAGAGAGAGAGAGAGAGAGTGAGAGAGAGAGAGAGAGAGAGAGAGAGAGAGAGAG
>NC_036641.1:5788919-5791757 GCF_002806865.2 Cucurbita pepo subsp. pepo | reverse complement strand
AAAAAAAAAAAAAAAAAAAAAAAAAAAAAAAAAAAAAAAAAAAAAAAAAAAAAAAAAAAAAAAATCTAATTATTTAAAATTGGCGAATATTAAAAAACCCAACATGATATTGTTATTAATTATTATTATTTAAATAAATTAAAACCAACCATAGTATTTAGATTCCTGCCGAAAGGCAACAAAAAAGAAAGGTGCAATTTAATAGATTTCCATATCATGAGTGGAGAATTTTCAATGATTTGTTTTTTTTTTATTATTATTATTTTTATTTAATTAGCCGACGAAGAGAAGTTCACGATCCGTAGACCATCTACCTCCACACGAGGTTACTCCATCGGGCTACTGCTACAATCTGTAGGAGTCTAGACTGTATCTTAATCCTAGTGTGGCTGACCAGCCTCTCGAACCAACTACTGATCGGTATCGCTTTGGTAAGTTTTGTCTCACCAATTAGCTAATCAGACATGAGTCCCTCGACCTAGATCTACCGCTAGCAGATATTGTCTTCTTTGGGCTTTCCCTTTCGGGCTTCCCTCAAAGCTTTAAAACGCGTTTGCTAGAGGAAGGTTTCCACACCCTTATAAATGTTGTTTTGCTATCCTCCCCAACCAACGTGAGACATCACAATCCACCTCCATTCGAGGCCAGCGTCCTCGTTGGCACTCTTTCTTTCCTCCAATCGATGTGGGACCGCCACCAAATCCACCCCACTTCGAGGCCCAACGTCCTTACTGGCACACCGCTTCGTGTCTACCTTCCTTCGGTGAACAGCGAGAAAGCTGGCACATCGTCCAGTGTCTGGCTCTGATACCATTTGTAACGGCCCAGATCCACCGCTAGCAAATATTGTCCTCTTTGGGCTTTCCCTTTCGGGCTTCCCCTCAAGGCATGAAAACGCGTCTGCTAGGGAAAAGTTTCTACACCCTTATAAATGGTGGTTTGTTCTCGTCCCCAACCAACGTGGGACATCTCCTCCCCATCCCCAATGAATGGGGGTGGATTGTGATGTCCCACATTGGTTACGGAGGAGATCAAACCACCATTTATAAGGGTGTGGAAACCTTCCTATAGCAAATGCGTTTTAAAGCTTTGAGGGAAAGCCGGAAAGAGAAAGCTCAAATAGGACAATATCTACTAATGGTGGATCTGAGCCGTTACATTATTATTTTAGTTAGGGCATGGGAGAGAATTTTTCAATTTCATCATGTGCATGCATGATTGTACAATTTTAAAGCTTATCAAGCCACCATGTGCTTGCATGATTGTACATGAACCTCTTTCTCTATTAAAAGTAATTCCGTCGTTGCATGCATAATATGTCTAATATGCACGAAAATGTTCATTTAAAATATTTCATAAACATTGTCGTGGATTTAAATGTTCGTAAAATCTATTTCAAATAAAAGTAACCATAAAGAAATAGTGGAAACAAAATAACAAAAACTCAAAATAGCGGAAACGCTCTGATCTAACCTAAAGGTTATCATTTAATCATAAATGCAATTGTCCTAGCTTTGATCCTATGGCCTCACTACGATGTCGAAATCCGTACAATATGCATGTTTTTTTTCGGTGGTTCAATTATAAGAACTCTATGGTTAAGTGCGCTTTACTTGGAGCTAAGATGTATGTGAGTGAAGATAAGGACTCGTGTTGGTCTGTGGGGATAGTCTTCACTCTTAAGAAGCGAGGAGTAGGTAACGTAACCATATTGCAATGGATTGTAACGACCCAGATCCACCGCTAGCAGATATTGTCCTCTTTGGGCTTCCCCTCAAGGCTTTACAACGCGTCGGGAAGGTTTTCAAGCCCTTATAAATGGTGGTTTGTTCTCCTCCCCAACTAATGTGGGACATCACAATCCACCCCCCTTCGGAGCCCAACGTCCTCGCTGACACTCTTTCCTTCCTCCAATCACGTCCTCGCTGACACTCTTTCCTTCCTCCAATCGATGTGGGATCACCCCCAAATCCACCTCCCTTTGGGGCCCAGCGTCCTTACTGGCACACCGCCTCATGTCTACCCCCCTTCGGGGAACAGTGAAAAGGCTGGCATATCGTCCGGTGTCTGACTCTGATACCATTTGTAACGACCCAGATCCACCGCTAACAGATATTGTCCTCTTTGGGCTTTCCCTTTCGGGCTTCCCCTCAAGGCTTTAAAACGGTCTTCTATGGGAAGGTTTCCAAACCCTTATAAATGGTGTTTTGTTCTCCTACCCAACCAATGTGGGACATCACATGGATGCAGGGGAATATTGGAGCACACAAATGCCAGATTCTAGACATGGGTGGTTACACTTCGAGATCTTGATCTAAGCTTATAAGTAGGATTTCAAAGAGATGTTGTTGGGATTAAAATTGAATTAATTAAAAATAACATAACATGTCATTCAAAACAATTTTTCAAACCTCCTTTTAGAAATATTCTTGATGATTAAATTACAACTTTTGTTTTTCTAATTAATAAAAAAATAATGGTAAATTCTAGAATTACTTTAGCTTTTTACTTTTTTCAAAGCTATTTATTTTTAACTTTTGTCACCAAGAAAGTAGTAAAATAAATAAATGCTTTTGTGGGCATTGTAAATATAATAATTATGTTAATATTATATAATAAGTCATAATGTATTTTAAATAAATTAAAGAGAATAGATATAAAGTATTTTCTTTTCTTTTTTTTTTTTTTTTTTTTTTTTTTTTNTTGGAATATTAAAGTAAAATAATAATAATAATTTTGTGTAAGATTCCCCAATCATTAGATGTGCAATAATTGGATGGTTTTTTTTTTTTTTTTTTTTTTTTTTTTTTTTTTTTTTTTTTTTTTTTTTTTTTTTTT